>NC_088238.1:22332179-22632179 GCF_036934945.1 Oncorhynchus masou masou
CCTCTAGGTTTTGGGCCTCAACACTGTAAGCTGGATAAACCATGCAGTGTAGAAGCATGATAAGAGAGAAATTATGAGCCATAGAGAGAGGAGGAGAGAGAGTGTGTAGGTATAGGTTATATAGAGAGGATGAGGAGAGGGTGTGTGTAGGTGTAGGTTATAGAGAGAGGAGGAGGAGAGAGTGTGTAGGTATAGGTTATAGAGAGAGGATGAGGAAGCGAGGGTAGGTGTAGGTTATAGAGAGAGGAGGAGAGAGAGTGTGTAGGTGTAGGTTATAGAGAGAGGAGGAGGAGAGGGTGTGTGTAGGTGTAGGTTATAGAGAGAGGAGGAGAGAGAGTGTGTAGGTGTAGGTTATAGAGAGAGGATGAGGAAGAGAGGGTAGGTGTAGGTTATAGAAAGAGGATGAGGAGAGGGTGTGTGTAGGTGTAGGTTATAGAGAGAGGAGGAGGAGAGGGTGTGTGTAGGTGTAGGTTCTAGAGAGAGGAGGAGGAGAGGGTGTGTGTAGGTTATAGAGAGAGGATGAGGAGGAGAGGGTGTGTGTAGGTATAGGTTATAGAGAGAGGAGGAGAGGGTGTGTAGGTGTAGGTTATAGAGAGAGGATGAGGAGAGGGTGTGTGTAGGTGTAGGTTATAGAGAGAGGATGAGGAGAGGGTGTGTGTAGGTGTAGGTTATAGAGAGAGGAGGAGGAGAGGGTGTGTGTAGGTATAGGTTATAGAGAGAGGAGGAGGAGAGGGTGTGTGTAGGTGTAGGTTGCTTTTTATTATTCTGGCGGGCGATGGCTGAGGTAGAGCTGGGGCCAACGTTCAGACTTGATTGATTAAACGGCAGGGGTTTGGATGTGGGGAGGGAAGGCGGGGGGATCTCAGTCTGCTGGCAGTCCTTCAGACGCTCAAGGAGGGACGGAGAGAAGGAAGGATGGACAGCCCCCTTGAAGCCCTCCAAAACTAGTCCACACCACTCTGTCAGCACCTTCTGGAGCAATGTATTCAGCATGAATTTTAAATGGTATGCTTGTGTGGATATTGAAACAGAGCCTACAGTATGTTTACCATTTAGGCCCCACCCAACATATCCTCTGTATTGCCGGATGGGTAGTGTAGTGCAACACTGAAATCCTCGTGAAGTTCTACCAGGTTGAGTGAATGTGTTTACTTTGAAACTGTGGTTGATGTCTGTATTTCTAATGATTCTTAATGCCTGGATGATTAAGGGATTTACAGTCTGTGGTTTAAGCACAATGCTTGGACGGACTCACAACACCAGAGCCCTGTTTAAAGATGGGGTTAGAAGTAAATTACTTCCTTGGTTAAATACTGTGGCGACGCCAGTATGAGAACTCTCCAAACCATTGGTGAACCACATCATTATGTTATTAACCGGCCACAGCGCGTGGCGACGCCGAGGAGGGGTTGTTTGGCCTCGCGAAGCACCGGCAGGGTTAGAAACAAGGCATTTGGGATGTGGAGATGAAGAAAACGGTCAATGTTTCTCAGAATGACCAGACAACAAAGCTGAAGTCACTACATGAACCTCTCCTCAGATCAGTATCTCAGCGGAGCTTGGTGGATTCCTAACAGGACAGATAGCATCATCATTAGCAGTTAGCTTGCTCTAATTAGTTGCTTGTCTGTGAGGCATGTGCATCCGGTCCAAAACACGGCGCCTTCATAGGACCAGGTTATGGGCCAAATTTAGACCCCAAAAGCCTAGCTAGTCAGACTAGCACACTTAGACTTCCCTCAGGCCCCCATCCCTCCACTGTACCTATGTGACAGAGATCAGAGGACAGTGTTCATCTTTATGGTCCCTGTGTGCCTCTCCTCCTCGTCTCTCCTGTGCCCCCTACTCCCAGTGGACTCATCTCCTCCCTTTGTGCTGCTGGAAGTTGACTCCCCCAACTCTCCCCCAACACTTTCCACGGAGAATGGATTCGGCACGCCGCCTACACCAGCCTGGCACAGTAACAACATTAGCATCTATTTTGTGGGCAGTCCAGAGAGTTTTCATTGGTTTTGAGTGCCTTTATTGTTCTGAGTGCCATAATTGTTTTTCGTATGTCTCATGTTATTCCACTTAAGGTTTATCCCCCCCCCCCACCCCCTCTGACCAAAAGTTGGAAAATTAAATGACCAAATTGAGAAGATCTTGTTGGTTACTTTGATTTCTTTTCATTGCGGTTAATCAGGGTGGATATAAATAATGTATTTGGAGAATCACATGAAGACCAGTAACCTTGTGTGGTTGGTAGAATACAGTCCGGTGGTCCGGCCACTACAGGTTGACATTAAGAATCATATCACGACATCTTCTCTGGTGCCAGGATAACTGATGATGCAGACAATTCCAGTAATAGCGCAGATGATGTCAATTTTGCAGATGAGGCAGATAGCCTTTATGAGAATGATGCAGATAGGGATGATGATGATGATTATATTAGCACTAATTTCTGTCCCTATGTCTGTCTCTATAGTTGCTTCTGGAGCATCTGGAGTGCCTGGTGTCCAGGCATGAGCGGTCACTACGTATGACTGTGGTCAAGCGGCAGGCCCAGTCCCCCTCAGGCGTGTCCAGTGAGGTGGAGGTCCTCAAAGCGCTCAAGTCCCTGTTCGAGCACCACAAAGCTCTAGACGAGAAGGTAAGACCATACATTAAATTTGTATGCATAGTAGCTATTCTTGGTAGAAGGGATTCTTCAATTGATGGTACAGTATATTTGACTGAAGACAGTACATACTGTATGGAGAGGCATTGTTAACACAGTGCCATCTTGGTATTGAATATTCTTTGTTTTGGCACAAGTCACCACCACAACCGCCTGCCCTCCCACTGACCCCAGCCCCAACCTCTGCCCTCCCACTGGCCCCAGCCCCAGCCTCTGCCCTCCCACTGGCCCCAGCCCCAACCTCTGCTCTCCCACTGGCCCCAGCCCCAGCCTCTGCCCTCCCACTGGCCCCAGCCCCAGCCCCAGCCTCTGCCCTCCCACTGGCCCCAGCCCCAGCCCTCCCACTGGCCCCAGTCCCAGCCTCTGTCCTCCCACTGGCCCCAGTCCCAGCCCCAGCCCTCCCACTGGCCCCAGCCTCAGCCTCTGCTCTCCCACTGGCCCCAGTCCCAGCCCCTGCCCTCCCACTGGCCCCAGCCCCAGCCTCTGCCCTCCCACTGGCCCCAGCCCCAGCCCTCCCACTGGCCCCAGTCCCAGCCCCAGCCCTCCCACTGGCCCCAGCCCCAGCCTCTGCTCTCCCAATGGCCCCAGCCCCAGCCCTCCCACTGGCCCCAGCCTCTGCTCTCCCACTGGCCCCAGCCTCTGCCCTCCCACTGCCCCCAGCCTCTGCCCTCCCACTGGCCCCAGCCCCAGCTTCTGCTCTCCCACTGGCCCCAGCCCCAGCCTCTGCTCTCCCACTGGCCCCAGCCCCAGCCCCTGCCCTTCCACTGGCCCCAGCCCCTGCCCTCCCACTGGCCCCAGTCCCAGCCTCTGCCCTCCCACTGGCCCCAGCCTCTGCCCTCCCACTGGCCCTAGCCTCTGCCCACCCACTGGCTCCAGCCCCAGCCTCTGCTCTCCCACTGGCTCCAGCCCCAGCCTCTGCCCTCCCACTGGCCCCAGCCCCAGCCTCAGCCCTCCAACTGGCCCCAGCCCCAGCCTCTGCTGTCCCACTGGCCCCAGCCCCAGCCTCTGCTCTCCCACTGGTCCCAGCCCCAGCCTCTGCCCTCCCACTGGCCCCAGCCCCTGCCCTCCCACTGGCCCCAGCCCCAGCCTCTGCCCTCCCACTGGCCCCAGCCCCTGCCCTCCCACTGGCCCCAGTCCCAGCCTCTGCCCTCCCACTGGCCCCAGCCCCAGCCTCTGCTCTCCCACTGGCCCCAGTCCCAGCCTCTGCTCTCCCACTGGCCCCAGCCCCAGCCCCTGCCCTCCCACTGGCCCCAGCCCCTGCCCTCCCACTGGCCCCAGTCCCAGCCTCTGCCCTCCCACTGGCCCCAGCCTCTGCCCTCCCACTGGCCCTAGCCTCTGCCCACCCACTGGCTCCAGCCCCAGCCTCTGCTCTCCCACTGGCTCCAGCCCCAGCCTCTGCCCTCCCACTGGCCCCAGCCCCAGCCTCAGCCCTCCAACTGGCCCCAGCCCCAGCCTCTGCTCTCCCACTGGCCCCAGCCCCAGCCTCTGCTCTCCCACTGGCCCCAGCCCCAGCCTCTGCCCTCCCACTGGCCCCAGCCCCAGGCTCTGCTCTGCCTCAGGCCTGTTGATTGATGTCCTCAGCCCTCTGTAAGATGTCACGCCGGCTGCTGTAATCTCTTCAACCCTCCACAACAGACCCTATCATTTATAACGCGTCTCTCATGGCCGCTGGACTAGGGAATAAAAGGCTTTTTTGATTGACTGGATGTTTTCTGCTCTGCGACGATCTGTCTGTGTGTTGCTGGGCTGTCCCGAGGAGGGAAGGGGAGGGAGGGGGAATGACTACCCTGTAATCCAGGCTCAGCCTCCTCAGAGAGGCCTTCATCCTAGCGGGCCACAGCCCCGGCCATGGAGCACCACGGAGCTCACCAATAAATGCTCCGTCAGTAGCATGACAAATACCTGAACGTGGTACATAGAGGAAGGCAGAGTAAGTCATACATTCACCCCCTTTGAGGAGAAGAGGAGGAGGAGTAGGGATGGGGAGGAGGGAGGGAGGGGGAATGACTGCCCTGTAATCCAGGCTCAGCCTCCTCAGAGAGGAGCTGCTCCCAGCAACTGACGCTAAAAAGCAATAAAAGCAGATACCCCTGGACAGAAGCTCAGGCCTGCCTTCAAGGCCAAGACAAAGTGTTACTGTTGGGCTGAAGGCTGAGGGAGAGAGGGAACAGCGGCTTGCTCTCTCACGTGAACATGGTATATCATGTCAACCCCGGGCTGAGGTGGGTTGGTGGGGAGGGATAAATAGGCATATCCCACTGTTGTCTCCAACACTATCCATGCTATTCATCTGAGAGCTCAAAACCACACATCTACTGCCATTAACTGCTCGAGCAGAGCTCAATGGTAAGGTCCTACCAGAGGTTGTGTACAGTAACGCACTCATGGCGGGTTGTTTTTTGTTTTCCTCAGGTGAGGGAGAGACTGCGGGTGTCGCTAGAGAGGGTCTCTGCATTGGAGGAGGAGCTAACATCAGCCAACCAGGAGGTGAGAAATGTGTCACAGCATCATTTTCACAGGCACTCTGACTGTTTTAGTCAACTTTCAAAGCAGTCTGATGTTGACAGTTCGACTTAGGAGAACTCCTATTCAGGGGCTAGTCACTCTGTCTTAAGATGGAGTGCGGTGTGTGATGGGGTGAAGTATGGCGTTGACAGATGAGAGCTGGCCCGTGGCGTTAGCAGGGTGGCGTAACGCCTCTGCCCCCCATTCTCTCTCTGCCATTCTCTGCCAGGGCAGATGGTCATGTTCCAGCTGAGAGGAGCCCTCAGACTGGCGCTCTACCGGAGCCAAATTAACCACTCTGCACTGCCAGAGGGAGGGAGGGAGAGAGGGAGGGGGCGGAGAAAGAGGGGGAGGGGAAGAAAGAGAGAGATTTAAAATGCTGCTCTACCAGCCAAACAGACGTTAGGAGGTGAGATGAAACCCTGGTCAAAGACTGATCTGCCCTGGGTATAGAAAACAAGTAAAGCTAGGGATGGAGCTAGATGGAGTGAGGGGATGAGAGGAGAGAAAGGTTATAAGGCGCTGTGAGATGGCAATATCTTTCACTTTGAGTTAGCCTAGTATTGCCAGATGAATGACCGCTCCTGTATCCGTGTAGCGAATCATTTATGTAAGCTCGCGAGATCAGGCAGGTGTATGAGGCTAAGTTTTGAGCCATAGACATGTAGTGTAAAGTGCATCTCATTTACTTAACCAAGTACAGTGTTACGCCTCAGCAGATATTTCACTGAGTCGAGACAGGTCTTTATTTGATTAAATAGTGTGACTATACTTCATTTGACTACAGTGGATACATGGTTAACTTTCTGCTGTGTCATGGTGAGACAGTCATCTGAGTGAGTGGGTGTTGAGGCCCGGTGATGGAGGCTGTGGTTAAATAAGCACTGCTGAATAGAAACATCCACACTTCCACACGTCAGAGCCTCCGGGGAGGACGTTGGGTTCCAGTGGCTGCCTGCACCAGCTCCAGACTGTTAATTGATTTGGGATGGAGATCTGCCTCGAGTCGCTCTCCTCTGGGGCTCCAGTCTGCAGATAACACCACCTGCAATCCTGGAGCCTCCCATAGGGAGCTGCACTGCCTGATGACATAGATGACCTTCGACCTCTCAGTCTCAGGTGTTTAAGTGGTCCAGATTTCACCTCTCAGTCTCAGGTGTTTAAGTGGTCCAGATTTGACCTCTCAGTCTCAGGTGTTTGAGTGGTCCAGATTAGAGGTCGACTGATTAATCGAAATGGCTGATTAATTAGGGCCGATTTCAAGTTTTCGGAAATCGGTATTTTTGGACACCGATTTTGGCGATTAAAATAAATAAATATATATATATATATATATATATATAATTTTATTTTTTTTACAACTTTATTTAACGAGGCAAGTCAGTTAAGAACACATTCTTATTTTCAATGCCGGCCTAGGAACGGTGGGTTAACTGCCTTGTTCAGGGGCAGAACGACAGATTTTTACCTTGTCAGCTCAGGGATTCAATAACCTTATGGTTAACTAGTCCAACGCTGTAAACACCTGCCTCACGAGGAGCCTGCCTGTTACGTGAATGCAGTAAGAAGCCACGGTAAATTGCTAGCTAGCATTAAACTTATCTTATGAAAACAATCTATCAATCATAATCACGAGTTATAACTACACATGGTTCATGATATTACTAGTTTATCTAGCGTGTCCTGCGTTGCATATAATCGATGCGGTGCGCATTCGTGAAAAAGGACTGTCGTTGCTCCAACGTTTTACATAACCATAAACATCAATGCCTTTCTTAAAATCAATACACAGAAGTATATATTTTTAAACCTGCATATTTAGCTAAAAGTAAGGTTAGCAGGCAATATTAACCAGGTGAAATTGTGTCACTTCTCTTGCGTTCATTGCACGCAGATTCAGGGTATATGCAAGAGTTTGGGCCGCCTGGCTCATTGCGAACTAATTTGCCGGAATTGTACATAATTATGACATAACATTAAAGGTTGTGTAATGTAACAGCAATATTTAGACTGAGGGATGCGGTTCCGTATTTCACTGAAAGAATAAACATTTTGTTTTGGAAATGATAGTTTCCGGATTCGACCATATTAATGACCTACGGCTCATATTTCTGTGTGTTACTATGTTATAATTAAGTCTATGATTTGATAAAGCAGTCTTACTGAGCGATGGTAAGCACCAGCAGGCTCGTAAGCATTCATTCAAACAGCACTTTCGTGCGTTTTGCCAGCAGCTCTTCGCAATGCTTCAAGCATTGCGTTGTTTATCAACCCCCGAGATTAGGCTGGTGTAACCGATGTAAAATGGCTAGCTAGTTAGCGGGGTGCGCGCTAATAGCGTTTCAAACGTCACTCGCTCTGAGACTTGGAGTAGTTGTTCCACTTGCTCTGCATGGGTAACGCTGCTTCGAGGGTAGCTGTTGTCGATGTGTTCCTGGTTCGAGCCCAGGTAGCGGCGAGGAGAGGGATGGAAGCTACACTGTTACACTGGCAATACTAAAGTGCCTATAAGAACATCCAATAGTCAAAGGTATATGAAATACAAATGGTATAGAGAGAAATAGTCCCATAATTCCTATAATAACTACAACCTAAAACTTCTTACCTGGGAATATTGAGGACTCATGTTAAAAGGAACCACCAGCTTTCATATGTTCTCATGTTCTGAGCAAGGAACTTAAACGTTAGCTTTCTTACATGGCACATATTGCACTTTTACTTTCTTCTCCAACATGTTGGACATGAACATGTTTCATTATTTACTTGAGGCTAAATTAATTTTAATGATGTATTATATTAAGTTAAAATAAGTGTTCATTCAGTATTTTTGTAATTGTCATTACACTGACTCAACTCCAACCACTTTAATCATGGGAATTAATGGGAAATGATGTAAAATATATCACTATAAACAATGCTACCTAATATAATGTTTACATACCCTACATTATTCATCTCATATGTATACGTATATACTGTACTCTATATCATCTACTGCATCTTTATGTAATACATGTATCACTAGCCACTTTAACTATGCCACTTTGTTTACATACTCATCTCATATGTATATACTGTACTCGATACCATCTACTGTATCTTGCCTATGCTGCTCTGTACCATCATTCATTTATATATCTTTATGTACATATTCTTTATCCCCTTACACTTGTGTATAAGACAGTAGTTTTGGAATTGTTAGTTAGATTACTTGTTGGTTATTACTGCATTGTCGGAACTAGAAGCACAAGCATTTCGCTACACTCGCATTAACATCTGCTAACCATGTGTATGTGACAAATAAAATTTGATTTGAAATAAATAAATCAAATCAGCCGATTAATCGGTATCGGATTTTTTTGGTCCTCCAATAATCGGTATCGGCATTGAAAAATCATAATCGGTCAACCTCTAATCCAGATTTGACCTCTCGGTGTCAGGTGTTTAAGTGGTCAAGATTTGACCTCTCAATCTCAGATGTTTAAGTGGTCCAGATTTGATTTATATTGTGCGTACTCTCTCAGAGCTGATTTATTTATGATGTTTCAATTTAGAGTTAATTAAATAGTGCAGTTGTTTTAAATACAGACCCGGCTCACATAAATGGAATGGGAGTAGATTCTGTAGAATGTGTCAGGAGGTTGATGAATTCCCCGCAAAACCTCTGGGGCCTCTGGGCTTGATCCCCCGCCAAGGGACCAATCCAACCTGCATAAGATCCTACAAAGGCTGCTGGGGGAGAGAGAGAAAGAGACTGAAACTTCTATGTTATCCGGTCTCTCTTATTCATTTCCTGGTTGGAATTCAAGAGGGTATCCCCAAGGTGTCACCCACTCTACACAATGAAAAATGAACCGGCGCTATAAGATTCAAGCCAACAGGTTTCCAGTGTGTGTGTGTGTGTGTGTGTGTGTGTGTGTGTGTGTGTGTGTGTGTGTGTGTGTGTGTGTGTGTGTGACTGATCTTAATTCAGAGGCATTGCTGCATACAGCAACCTGCTCCAGGCCCTCGGCTCCACCAAATCAATCTTGTACACCAAGAGATTTCACGTCGCCTTCCTGTCCAATCTCCTTTTGCTCCTACACACTAAAACAGACAATTACTTATTGGAGAGGTGGAGATGAAGTAAGTCAGGGAATGATGTCTCCTGGTGTCTCTGATGTCTCCTGGTGTCTTCTGGTGTCTCGTGGTGTCTCCTGATGTCTCGTGGTGTCTTGGATGTCTCCTGTTGTCTCTGGTGTCTCTTGATGTCTCTGGTGTCTCCTGGTGTCTCTGATGTCTCCTGGTGTCTCTGATGTCTCCTGGTGTCTCTTGATGTCTCCTGGTGTCTCTGATGTCTCTGTCTCTTGATGTCTCCTGGTGTCTCCTGGTGTCTCTGATGTCTCCTGGTGTCTCTGATGTCTCTGTCTCTTGATGTCTCTTGATGTCTCCTGGTGTCTCATGGTGTCTCTGATGTCTCCTGGTGTCTCCGATGTCTCCTGGTGTCCCTGATGTTTTCTGGGCTTTGATGAGATGAGATGAACTAATACTACATCAAAGGGAAAGATGGCCACTTTCAATTTGCTTCTGTAAACATTTTTCTAATTTGAGAGCAACCACAGCCACAGCATCAAGGCTCAGTCTATAATTTGTTATCCTGGGTGTCTGTCGGGAGGAGGTGTGTGTGCGTGTGCGTGTGTGCACCCCTTATGTCGAGAGCCAACCGTTTGATCTCTGTACCTGAAAAATGATAGACGCTCCCCAACGTGCCGGCCAAAACATAAGAAGGTGTAATTGCACCCCTCATTAAAAGAATGGAAAGAGAGAGAGAGGCAGCAGTATGCAACAGCAAGCAAATCCACTGTCTGTGGATGAAATCTCAAACCCTGTGTTAGGATGTTGTCGAGGCTTAATGTAAAGGGAATCCTCCATTGTAATTGTGGAATAATCCCTCCCTGCCCTTTGCCCTCTTAGAATGAAAATAATGTAATACTTGCGTCTAGTGAGTGCCTCCATCTGTGCTGTAAAAAGTGGTGTTTTATAGTTGTAAAGCTTTAAGGCTATTTCTGACCACAGTGGCAGAGGCAGTTATGTGTCGCATTTTCACATCAATCATTGTTTATTGATGGAGGTGTCATTGAATGCCCTCTAAGTCTTGAACGCAGCTCAACTGGAGCGGTTGGTGAAACACTTGGCAACCGTATTAGATTCTCTCACTGTGTTGTTTTATTGTGATGTCATCGCCTCCTTCTGAGAAATGTAATTATGTCGGTCTCTCCGGGGTGCAGACACAGCCAAGTCATAGATCTGGGATTCCCACAAATGGGAAGTGTCCACAAATATTCAGGCTTAACTTATTTATTGTAGACATAGATGGCATTCCAATAGCAGTAATACTGATATACTGTGTGGCTTTTACTGATCAGGACTGGAAGGCCCTATTGCAGCACTGCCTCAGTCAGTACAGTAATATGATGTATTGCCATGTTTAGCAAAATACACTATTATACAGTAGATTCATGACTGTCATAGGCTGCTACACTATCCTTCCTGGATTCTTCTCTCTCTCATTGCCGTCATAATATTGCTGTCTTGTCACGCCCTGGCCATAGAGAGGCTTTTTATTCTCTATTTTGGTTAGGCCAGGGTGTGACTAGGGTGGGCATTCTATGTTCTTTTTTCTATGTTTTTGTATTTCTTTATTTTTGGCCCGGTATGGTTCTCAATCAGGGACAGCTGTTTGTCGTTGTCTCTGATTGAGAACCATACTTGGGTAGCTCTTGCCCACATGGGTTTTGTGGGTAGTTGCTTTCTGTTTTTGTGTCTGCACCAGACAGAACTGTTTCGGTTGTTCTCTTTGTTGTTTTGTCATTCAGTGTTCTGTTCTATTAAATAATGATGAACACGTACCACGCTGCACCTTGGTCCCCACCTTCTTCCACCAACAGCCGTTACACGTCTCCGATGGGGGTGAAAAAGGTTGGCTTGTTTCCTAAATCCAGATGAAATCCTGAGATTAAAGCCTAAAATAACCTGTGATCAGTGGTAATAGCAGCATGCTGTCATTTTATTCACACTTCCATATCCTGTCTGTCTCCCAACTGGGTCTGTTCCTTATGGTAAATCTGGCGATGTCTGTGCTCATGATGACATAATAATGGATAGTGAGCACACTAATATTTTACTGTGTACTGGATGACAGGCTACAGGTATTTATGACAATGACATGGTGCATCTCTCTACTGTAGTTGTCATACAGTAAAATCACGGCTTTTGTACAAATATTTTCAAACACAAAAATATGACAGTTATGCAACAACAACAAAAATATGGTTAGCACATCATAAAACAATGACGGCCTTCTCCTAGTTTCAAGGTCTGGGAGGTTTCCCTGGAACTGACTTGTGAAGGCTGACCCTACAGGCATCATGTCGTCTCCCTGGTATTGCTGTCACTTGTGTTTAGTGATGGTGTAAAATGGCATTAGAAGTGAGGGGGCTCCATAAATGAATGCATACCATGCTGTTTGTGCTGTCCAAGAATAGGTTTGTAGTCCAACAATTTGGACAATTATAGCTGTGTCTCTACCCGGCTATTTCCCCCCCTTCCTCCCCCTCGGAAAGTCCGAATCAGCCATCCCTGTCAGGGAAATCCTCAATATGCTTTTCATGTCACTGGTTTGTAGCCCCTGGCAATGTGATTAAGAGTGAACACCAGATTCTTCAGGAGAGAGAGATGAGGGGTTCGCTGAACAAGATAATCATAGTGATCACGTTAATACCTAGACATAATATGACATAGCTGGCAGCGTAATGTTCCAGAAATTCCGACACAGACAAGCTGTAACAGTAGGAAATAACCTGTTAGCGGTCATTGAGTAAATATTTATGTTGTTTGTGTTTTGGAATGTGAATGAGATCCTGACCCTTGACCTTAATACATTTGCACATCAGTTGTATTACCCTCAGGCACTGACAGGACAGCCCCATGCCTGGCTGGAGCTGACAATTGTGTGTGTGATCTCTGTCCTGTGTCCCTCTCTGTGTATTGTTATTCTAGACCTGTGTATTAATCTCTGTCCCTCTCTGTGTATTGTTATTCTAGACCTGTATATTAATCTCTGTCCCTCTCTGTGTATTGTTATTCTAGACCTGTGTATTAATCTCTGTCCCTCTCTGTGTATTGTTATTCTAGACCTGTGCATTGATCTCTGTCCTGTGTCCCTCTCTGTGTATTGTTATTCTAGACCTGTGCATTGATCTCTGTCCCGTGTCCCTCTCTGTGTATTGTTATTCTAGACCTGTGTATTAATCTTTGTCCTGTGTCCCTCTCTGTTTATTGTTATTCTAGACCTGTGTATTAATCTCTGTCCCGTGTTCCTCTCTGTGTATTGTTATTCTAGACCTGTGTATTAATCTTTGTCCTGTGTCCCTCTCTGTGTATTGTTATTCTAGACCTGTGTGTTAATCTCTGTCCCTCTCTGTGTATTGTTATTCTAGAACTGTGTGTTAATCTCTGTCCCTCTCTGTGTATTGTTATTCTAGACCTGTGTATTAATCTCTGTCCTGTGTCCCTCTCTGCAGATTGTGGCCTTACGGGAGCAGAATGCCCACATCCAGAGGAAGGTGGCGTCAGGGGATGGGTCAGAGGACATGGTGGAGGGCACTGATGCCAGCCAGAAGGTACATAGCAAGGTGGGCGTCCATTGCGTTTACTGTCCTTCTTTTTTTTCTGTCAATATCCACAGCTTTTTATTGTTGATCATTTATCTCATGTGTTACTATCATTACGTTGACAGGGCTTACACTCAACATTTCAGTTTTCACATCAACGTAAACGTGTGGGATATACATACTTTTCAACCCCCATTTTCATTGTTTCAACACAGTTGTCCATTCATAGTCTGTGTTATCAGTATCATCGTGGTATCAAGCATGTTATCATTTCACTTGCTCGATAGTAACAGGCCTTCACTGTCAGCACAGTGTCTTTGAGCAGCCAGCTAGGCAGCGTGAAGGACACCCACAATCAGGTGATGTGTACTGTGTATGACCCCACCAGATTCCATTATACTGGAGCTCCCATACTTCTGAATACATCTGCATACCAATGGTCCGAGATCAAATGTCCCATAATACATCCACACTTCCATGATTAGTCAGACCAGAGTGAAGGATAGGACCTTGAGCAGTCAAAGCGTAGAGAATTTCCCAATCCTCTCAGATATCAATACAGCACTTAGAATGCTGTGTTGGTTTGGATGTGAGCCGAATCTCTAGGCTCGTGGATGAGCTGCACTTCGTGATGGGGACACGTTGTCAGGAGTGTATGATTCAGTTGAGCCTGACTGGGCGACAGCTGTCTGTGGCCTGTCACTCTACAGAGTAGGGGGGTGGGGATGAGGGTGGTTGGAAGGTTGAAACTCCCCATCACACACACCCTCCTTGGGGTTAGTGAGAGGGGAGCCACTCACTTTCACTAAGCTGAGGTTTGAAGAGGTAGTCATGGCAGCCTCGTTAAGGTTCCATCCAGAGGTAGTCATGGCAGCCTCGTTAAGGTTCCATCCAGAGGTAGTGACACGGATGATATGCAGGGCTACTTCCTCCCGGGGGGCGGGGCAGAGCCGTCCTCTCCGTCTCCGTGCTCCTGGGTAGAAGGGTGTTGGAGTAGAGTGAACACACAGGCTAACGCCATCGTTAGGCTGTCGTCACCCATGTGACAGGTGGAGGGGTGTGTGTGTTGTGTGGGTGCACGTGTTGCGCCTGAATGAACCAACAGGTCACATCATGACGCGGGGCATAGAGCTAGCTTTACCTGACGGGCCTGCTAATGCAGGCAGACAGTCATGGCCTTTCCCTTCACTCTCAGTATCAACCACTTTTCTGCACTTCTAACCATCAAGGCCTCAATATTATATAGTGATCGAATAGTAAAACCAAGAAGATTTAACCATAGAGGTAATCTTTTACAGTTAGCAATTTCAAAAGATAACAATAAAACCTAAGTTAGGGAAGCTTTTACTGACATGCCCAAGCTATGGCTGTTGGGCTCCCCCACTGCAATTTAGCAGCGCTGTAAAGTTGCTGTGATATATAGACAGCTAGACGTATAAAACGGGTCTAATTTAGCAAAAGGAACCGGTGCACAGTAGCTTGTTCCCTACCAGATCAATCTGCCTCGATGGAGAAACAATGTTTAACTCCATGTCAATCCCTCCTAAAGGCATTGTTACGAGTGTCAAGTCCACCTCGTCCCCAACTGGATAACTTCCCTGCAGGCTTTACGAGGATACTCTCAGACGCGCCGCAATTAAGTTTTTATTTCGAGAACCGGCTGTATAACTTGTTATCTCTGGGAAAAGCTCAAACCAGCCTGCACTAAAAGCCAAGCTAAGATAAATCCCAAGGTTTGTCCATTATGAGAGTAGACTGTTGTGTTGGTATTTAAACCAGTGGGCTGATTTAATGGGGCCTGTTGCCTTACACAGTGAATCATTGATCACAGGCAGTAGGGAGAGAGGCCCAATTAGGGATGTCTGGCCAGATGGATGGGTATGGACGGGCAGCTGGCCCTGATACATGAGGATGGGTAGAGGAGGGAGAGAGAGGGGGGTGGGGTAGGAGAAAGAGAGAAGGGCACGAGAGATGGGAGAGGAGAGACCGATAGACAGAGAGAGGGAGAGGAAAAGAAACTCCCCCCCTCTCTCTCCCTCTGTGTGTCTCCCTCTGTGTGTCTCCCTCTGTGTCTCTCCCTCTGTCTCTCTCTCTCTCTCTCTCTCTCTGTCTCTCTCTCTGTCTCTCTCTCCCTCTGTGTCTCTCTCTTTCCCTCTGTGTCTCTCTCTCCCTCTCTCCCATAGTCAAACCAAATCATATTCCTAATGAAAGTGCCAAACCAATCTCTCAATGCAGTCTGGAGTAATCTTTATAGTGCCTATCTGAAATTATGTCCATCTGAAATTAAACCAGAATAGGGGGCCAACAACCTCCAGCTCCTAAATGTGTTAGAGCTCTAACGCTATCTTTCTCCACCGGGAAATGCAGAGGTCTGAAGAGGGATCAAGTCTGATTCAAGGCCCTCTCAGCCTGTACTTCAGCACTAAATGCAGAAGGCTTGACTGGAAATTATGTTGTTTGAACTCATCCATTTCAATTCTGCTAGCTGAAACAGTTTGTGTCATGGGACCTAACTGCCATAAAGCATCCTTGAGTTGGTAGAAAAGCGCTGTATTACAAGGTTAAGGTCAATTCCATTATTTCAAATAAATCAATCCACAAAAAAACAGAAATTGCTGAAAAGCTTTTTTGAAATCCATTTAGAAATTCATAAGGACTTTTGATTCTTTACTTAGCTCCTGATTTGACTGAATGGAAATGGACTTTACACAGTAAGAGTCTCTCTCATTCCCTCTGCCCCTGGTCCTCCAGCGCCTGTCCAACGGCTCCATGGAGTCGGCCCATGAGGCCAGCCAGGTGGTGGAGCTGCAGGACCTGCTGGAGAAGCAGAACTATGAGCTGGCCCAGATGAAGGAGCGCATGTCCTCCCTGTCGTCCCGCGTCTCCGAAGTGGAGCAGGAGCTGGACACTGCGCGCAAGGACCTCATTAAGACAGAGGAGATGAGTACCAAGTACCAGAGGGACATCAAAGAGGTGAGGAGAGAGGTACATTCAAATAAGATGCACCCACTCTCTAAGGAGAGACACACACACGCACTGTTAGTTGAGAGTTAGGGTTGTTGAGAACATACATTAACAAGCATAAGGGAAATATGCATTCACTCCCTCAACCTCCTCTCTGATTACTTAGAGGAGTTACTGCCTCAGACAATCTGGATGGTTCTTGGAAAAGTAATGTATCCATGCTTCTTTCTACACATTGGTACTTAGAGATGGTCTCTACTCATCTGTCCTGTGCTATAGGCACACCATTATAGTCACACAATCACTGGCCCCTCTGATGTGGAGGAGAGTTGAATGTCTATCCAGTGATGTGAATCAGAATGTGACCTGGCTCTTGGTCCACCTAGCTAGCGGCTAGCTCTGGTTGAGATTGCTATTGATTGCTAATGATGATGGCAGGCTGGGCTCAGGGAGTGAGATTCAGCTAGTACACTGATCTCAGATCCTTTATCAGCCCAGCCCTCTTAAGTAATTACCACAACGCTGGAGAACATTTCCTTCCCCTCTATACACACAATCACTGAGACTCCATACAGGAAATTAACCGTAGGAGATTTAGGGAGATACGGTCTGTGCTGTTGAGAAGGAAATGTACTCAACTGTTTGTGTCTGTGCATTGTACAAATGGCCTCACGAGGAAATACTTTGTGTGTGTGTGTGTGTGTGTGTGTGTGTGTGTGTGTGTCTACAGGCTATGTGTCAGAAGGAGGACATGGAAGAGAGGATCGTCACTCTGGAGAAGCGGTACCTCAGCGCCCAGAGAGAGTCCACCTCCCTGCACGACATCAGCGACAAACTGGAGAATGAGCTGGCCAATAAGGAAGCTTTCCTTAGACAGGTCACTTACCCTCTTCCACCAATCCTAACTTTAACCATTAGAGTGGTGGGGGAGCTGGGGTGGATACAAAACTGAGCTAAGATCAGCATCTGAGGGATACTTCAACCTACAGCAGTGGTCCCCACTGACCCAATTTAAACCTTAGGTTTTAGGGTCACAACCCAGAAGGAATCAGAAGTGTCCCCACCTTGGGTTCCACCCACCTAGAAAAACCATGCCCTTTAGTACATGTTATTGCGAAGGCAAAACTTCCATCTGGCGTCTCTGTTTTAACAAAACTCAATTCTATCTTGCGTCTCTGGTTTAACAAAACTCAATTCCATCTGGCGTCTCTGGTTTAACAAAACTCAATTCCATCTGGCGTCTCTGGTTTAACAAAACTCAATTCCATCTGGCGTCTCTGGTTTAAAGGAGATTTCCATGGGCTCAGGAGGCTGATCGTTCTCTACATTAACGGAGTACCGTAGTTACAATAGCATACATATTTGCTGAAATCCCCTGCGATCTGGAGAATAACACAGCGTCCGTTGCCAGTAGTGGATCAAAGATAACTCTCGTCTTTGATTAATAAGAGTTTAGAACATTCTGAAGCGAGAGGACATCTTGACATTGTGTTTAACTCCAGCTGAGTCGTTTGCGTATGGGTCAGGGTTTTTATTGTCGCTACTTGAAGATGCTGTGTGGGTGGATGTGCATGGTTTCTGTGCTGAGTTATTTGGTATTGTGAATAATGTTATGATTTAGGAGGGGAGGCAATCACAGATACAGCACCAACAGCTGAGCTCAAGGCAGATGGATTTTCATAAATTTGTATTGCCAAGCTATAGAGAACACACACACACACACACATGAATCCGCATGGCTAGACAGAGAGTACTCCGTGCACATTTAAGCAATAAGGCCCGAGGAGGTATGGTACAGTGCCTTGCAAAAGTATTCGGCCCCCTTAAGTTAATACTTTGTAGCGCCACCTTTTGCTGCGATTACAGCTGTAAGTCGCTTGGGGTATGTCTTTATCAGTTTTGCACATCGAGAGACTGAAATTATTTCCCATTCCTCCTTGCAAAACAGCTCGAGCTCAGTGAGGGTGGATGGAGAGCATTTGTGAACAGCAGTTTTCAGTTCTTTCCACAGATTCTTGATTGGATTCAGGTCTGGACTTTGACTTGGCTATTCTAACACCTGGATATGTTTATTTTTGAACCATTCCATTGTAGATTTTGCTTTATGTTTTGGATCATTGTCTTGTTGGAAGACAAATCTCCGTCCCAGTCTCAGGTCTTTTGCAGACTCAGGTTTTCTTCCAGAATGGTCCTGTATTTGGCTCCATCCATCATCCCATCAAGTTTAACCATCTTCCCTGTCCCTGCTGAAGAAAAGCAGGCCCAAACCATGATGCTGCCACCACCATGTTTGACAGTGGGGATGGTGTGGTCAGGGTGATGAGCTGTGTTGCTTTTACGCCAAACATAACGTTTTGCATTGTTGCCAAAAAGTTGAATTTTGGTTTCATCTGACCAGAGCACCTTCTTCCACATGTTTGGTGTGTCTCCCAGGTGGCTTGTGGCAAACTTTAAACGACACTTTTTATGGATATCTTTAAGAAATGGCTTTCTTCTTGCCACTCTTCCATAAAGGCAAGATTTGTGCAATATACGACTGATTGTTGTCCTATGGACAGAGTCTCCCACCTCAACTGTAGATCTCTGCAGTTTATCCAGAGTGATCATGGGCCTCTTGGCTGCATCTCTGATCAGTCTTCTCCTTGTATGAGCTGAAAGTTTAGAGGGACGGCCTTGTCTTGGTAGATTTGCAGTGGTCTGATACTCCTTCCATTTCAATATTATCGCTTGCACAGTGCTCCTTGGGATGTTTAAAGCTTGGGAAATCTTTTTGTATCCAAATCCGGCTTTAAACTTCTTCACAACAGTATCTCGGACCTGCCTGGTGTGTTCCTTGTTCTTCATGATGCTCTCTGCGCTTTTAACGGACCTCTGAGACTATCACAGTGCAGGTGCATTTATACGGAGACTTGATTACACACAGGTGGATTGTATTTATCATCATTAGTCATTTAGGTCAACATTGGATCATTCAGAGATCCTCACTGAACTTCTGGAGAGAGTTTGCTGCACTGAAAGTAAAGGTGCTGAATAATTTTACACGCCCAATTTTTCAGTTTTTGATTTGTTAAAAAAGTCGAAATATCCAATAAATGTCATTCCACTTCATGATTGTGCCCCACTTGTTGTTGATTCTTCACAAAAAATACAGTTTTATATCTTTATGTTTGAAGCCTGAAATGTGGCAAAAGGTCGCAAAGTTCAAGGGGGCCGAATAATTTCGCAAGGCACTGCATATGGACACCGGCTCAGGGCTGTTCTTATGTACGTTGCAATGTGGAGTAACTGGACACAGGCCTTAGCCGTGGTATATTGGCCATATACCACAAACCCCCGAGTAGCCTTATTGCTATTATAAACTGGTTATCAACGTTATCAGAGCAGTAAAACTAAACGTTTTGTCATACCCGTGGTATACGGTCTGATATATCAGCCAATCAGCATTCAGGGTTCAAACCACCCAGTTTATAAAATGAAATAAACCATAAGCAATTTTCATGTGCAATGTTCTAAACTTACATTTCTAATCCAATGTTTGCCCTCGGTTTGTCTCTGGCATCGGTCCCTTGATTCTTTCTGATGGCATCCTGGCCCATTCCCTTGCCACTAGGACATTTGGGCTAAGTCTAACTCTGAACTTCAATCAGGGAGAGTTGAATGATACTCCATCCAACAGAATTCTCAGAGCATACAGAAATAAAGCCCCCCCCCCCCCCCCATGGACCCAGCACTGACATCACACCACCACCCCTGCTGATCTGGTTTTTCGTGTTGCCTTGCCAATGGCCTAGCCCCAGGGCCTTGGCACTAACTGTTGGAGATGAGCCACTCAGGAGAGACGAAAAGGGGAGGCAGAAAGATTGAAGGAAGGATGGAGAGCGAGAGAGGATGCAGTGAATATTTTTTCTCCCAAAGCTGGGTGCTGGGCCTGTAAATACATACAGTAGTAGTAAACACACAGTATAGCAGAGAGACACACACAGAGAGCCCTGATCTGGCCCCTCCAGGCCCCCCACGGCCCCTAGCCCACTCATGTCTAATTACTGGGTATGGGCTGCCAAGGCCAATGCTATAGGGGGGACTGGAGCTTCTGTTGCTGGTGGAGACAGCTGCCGAATAGTTCCTGGAAATGGAACAGACTGAAACTGAGCAGAGCCAGGAGGAAGATTGACTGGGACATAGGGAAATAGAGGTTTCACTTTGTCTCTACTGCTGTACCTTACATGATGTATACTAGGAGTCTGCATCTTTTCCTTTCAAGACGATTCAATACATATCTAGATACAAGGGCTCCAATATGATATAGGAACGATACATTTAGTTTGAAACGATTCGGTGCACTTTGGTTTGAGGAGAGAACGAACCGATGTGATTTGATGCGGTACGATTAGCTGCAGAAACATTTGTTGCATAAACACATTCATTTTCACATTCAATATCTGCTGCTGATGGAGCTCATGAGCTGGCCCTCTCTGAGCTGAATCTGTCTAATCTGACGTGTGTGTGTGTCTTTGTGAATGATGTATGTCTATGGTGTATGTACTATGAAGGCACCTGAGCTGAGCCACCACACTATCAGATTATGGGTGGCAATGTTTTTTTGTCCCCCCCCCACTTTGGTTCTGAAATCACCATCACTCACTAATTCACTTGTCATTTTTGCAGATGAAGTGTTTGATGTAGTAATGTATCAATATGTATCGTTTACAAATGAGCTATGACATGGGCAATGAATATAGAGCACAATTTTGAACTTCAGCCCCATCTCCAAATCGAATGGTGTTGACCATTTGGAAATTTCTATGGAGTTAGATTATTTTCTCCTCTTGCTTCGGCCATGCAGTGAGCCTCACAAAGTGATTTCTGTCCTCGTTATGAAATGATCAACTTTTCCTTGTATATAAAAAAAAGAAACAAAAGAAACATATACACTGAATGTTTTAAACAGCACTACCAAAGGTTTTGCTACTGGTGGACCTGAACAATCAAAATCAAATCTATTGTAAAAACCCGTTCAGCAAGTATAGCCAGATGAGAGTTATATCTCCGGTAGTTTCATTTTATTGCAGTAAAACACCATTTTCAATAGTGCATATATAACAATAACCTAGCAAATTACAGAGGTTGTCATTCAATTAATAAAGCCTAATATCACGCAAGCTATTTTAGTGTTTGAATGCTGAAGGTGCCGCGTAGATGTGCAAGATCAGGAACAGGCACTGACCTCGCGTTGGTCAGTTTGCGAAACTGGGAACGGTGCACAGTTTGACTAGGATACTGATATTGCCCGGGGTTGTTCAGCTAAATGACTTGTAGATCAATGACTTTCAACACAGTTACAGTTGAAGTCGGAAGTTTACATACACCTTAGCGAAATACATTTAAACTCAGTTTTTCACAATTCCTGAAATTTAATCCCAGTAAAAATTCCCTGTCTTAGGTCAGTTAGGATCACCACTTTATTTTAAGAATGTGAAATGTCAGAATAATAGTAGAGAGAACGATTCATTTCAGATTTTATTTCTTTCATCACATTCCCAGTAGTTCAGAAGTTTACATACACTCAGTTAGTATTTGGTAGCATTGCCTTTAAATTGTTTAACTTGGGTCAAACATTTCGGGTAGCCTTCCACAAGCTTCCCACAATAAGTTGGGTGAATTTTGGCCCATTCCTCCTGACAGAGCTGGTGTAACTGAGTCAGGTTTGTAGGCCGCCTTGCTCGCACACGCCTTTTCAGTTCTGCCCACACATTTTCTATAGGATTGAGGTCATGGCTTTGTGATGGCCACTCCAATACCTTGACTTTGTTGTCCTTAAGCCATGTTGCCACAACTTTGGAAGTATGTTTGGGGTTATTGTCCATTTGGAAGACCCATTTGCGACCAAGCTTTAACTTCCTGACTGATATCTTGGGATGTTGCTTCAATATATCCACATGATTTTCCTGCACCCCACAACATGATGCTGCCACCCCCATGCTTCACGGTTGGGATGGTGTTCTACGGCTTGCAAGCATCCCACTTTTTCCTCCAAACATAATGATGGTCATTATGGCCAAACAGTTCTATTTTTGTTTCATCAGACCAGAGGACATTTCTCCAAAAAGTACAATCTGTGTCCCCATGTGCAGTTGCAAACCGTAGTCTGGCTTTTTTTTATGGCGGTTTTGGAGCAGTGGCTTCTTCCTTGCTGAGCCACCTTTCAAGTTATGTCGATATAGGACTCGTTTTACTGTGGATATAGATACTTTTGTACCTGTTTCCTCCAGCATCTTCACAAGGTCCTTTGCTGTTGTTCTAGGATGGATTTGCACTTTTTTCACCAAAGTATGTTCATCTCTTGGAGACAGAATGCGTCTTCTTCCTGAGCAGTATGACGGCTGCGTAGTCCCATAGTGTTTATATTTGCGTACTATTGTTTGTACAGATGAACGTGGTACCTTCAGGCATTTGGAAATTGCTCCCAAGGATGAACCAGACTTGTGGAGGTCTACAATTCTTTTTCTGAGGTTGTGGCTGATTTCTTTTGATTTTCCCGTGATGTCAAGCAAGGAGGCACTGAGTTTGAAGGTAGGCCTGAAATGTGTCCACAGGTACACCTCCAATAGGCTAATTGACATAATTTGAGTCAATCAGAAGCTTCTAAAGCCATGACATCATTTTCTGGAATTTTCCAAGCTGTTTAACGGCACAGTCAACTTAGTGTATATTAACATCTGACCCACTGGAATTGTGATATAGTGAATTATAAGTGAAATAATCTGTCTGTAAACAATTGTTGGGAAAAATGACTTGGTGTCATGCACAAAGTAGATGTCCTAACCGACTTGCCAAAACTATAGTTTGCTAACAAGACATTTATGGAGTGGTTTAAAAACGAGTTTTAATGACTCCAACCTAAGAATATGTAAACTTCCAACTTCAACTGTACATGCAGTTGGACACTGAACGAGAGGACGCATCAGCTGTCGCTAAAGATGAGAGGTGTTTTCAGAAGATAGAATGTAATATGAGCAGAACATTTTAGTGCACCAGCGATTCATAACGTTTTAATAGATTTTCTGACTGATCCATGCTGCATTTGGATCGGTTTAGGGTCCGCGGAACGATGCACTTGTATCTTAAACATTTGATTAGGGACCTGATGCGTATCATTACATCCCTAATGTTTTCTCTGTGTAGTAGAAGGTTGTCTGTGTTTCTGATATAGAATGACTTCAGTATATAGGCTGTATTCTGTTCTATATGTATTACATGTGACTTAGTCTGTCCAGAAATACTCAGAAAGCTCTCTTGAGATTGGCATTGAGTGGTACTCCATGTGTGATATGGGTCGAGGTCATAAGTCACAATGTTTCCCCCTGTGTGTATGTGCTTGTTTCCCTGTGTGTGTGTGTGTGTGTGTGTGTGTGCAGATGGAGGATAAGAACAGGCAGCTGCTGGAGCGTTTGGAGATAGCAGAGCAGAAGCTGCAGCAGACCATGAGAAAGGCTGAGACCCTGCCAGAGGTGGAGGCTGAACTGGCCCAGAGGATAGCAGCACTCACCAAGGTGAGAGGACACACACACACACATACACGGTCACACACACATAAACACACTTGTATGCATGCAGACACAGACGCAGCACACATTGCTCCCATCATTAAAGTAACTCCAGTGCTTCCAATTTTCTATGAAATATGACCTAAAATGAAATACAATATGAGTGAAATAGTTTCCTTCCCAAAAATGTTTTAAATGATTATGTTAAAAAGCATATTTTCTGTGTTGGAATGTTATGGGCATACCGCCACAATTGAATGGTGTGGGCGTATACCAGTCATATAAAATATTCATGCAAGTAGACCGCTGATTGGCCAGCTCATCCTCCAGGAGGAAATATCAAGCATTTTTGAAAAAGTCTGTTTGAGATACAAGTTTGAGGTGGGGTGTTGTATGTGTTCTTTTCCAATTTATGCTTTGGCCACAAATACAAGGGATGAGGATGAGTAGGATGAGTCAACAAAATGATTTGGGTATGAGTTAACAGAATATGAACTTTTAAAAGTCAGATGGCACTGGACAGTTACTTTAACCACTCCATCATATTCTAGGAGAGGTCATTTCAAAACTGCTTATGTATAACTGATTATCATCATACATGTAGAATATTCCAGAGTGAGTCTTTTCAATGATGTGTTGTACTGTATGTGCAGGCTATGCATGCGATCACCTCTGACCCTGTGATATGTTCCTCTCCTCTCCTGCTGCCCCATAGTCTGACTCGAGCTCCGCCTCCTCTCCTGATGATTATCAGTTTGTTATGGAAGCTAAACTCCAAGACATGAACTCCATTCTTAGGAAGGTAGTCCCACAGGGTGCCACAGTACTGTCGCTAACTACAAGACTACATTTAAAAAAAAAATCCATGCTGGTTTTATTTCTTTCTGTTGTCACGAGTCATTGTACTGAGATTGCTTGTTGGGGATATTTGTTTTTCCTTGTGTCTGTAGGCAGGGTTGAAACTGTGGGGAAAGCTGCATGTCACTGGCTGGGCTCATTGCTAGTAGACTTAACTGCTGCAGCAACTGCTTGTGACCTGGCCCTTCTCTCACCTCTCTCTCTACCTGTGCTTTGGTGATCTATCTGTTCCATCTGAGACTGGAGGAGTAGAGGCTTTTGGCTCTGTCTTGTCTTGTTGCCCCTGCATTATGTGTCTGTGTTGCCCTCCATGGCTGCTAAACTGGCGGGTCACTGTGCCCCCTGCCCCATTTTCTCTCTCCCCCCACCCCTGTCTGTGTGGTGGCCCCTGCAGGCAGAGGAGCGTCACGGCAGTATCGAGGAACGCATGAGGCACCTGGAGGGCCAGCTGGAGGAGAAGCACCAGGAGTTGCTCAGAGTGAGTCACCCCCAGGGGACTATGATAACATGCTAGGCTAGGATATGCTACATGATGCTACATTCCACCTATTCACTGACCATGGGCAGCCTAGCTGCCATAAGGCTAGTATGCTAGATTAAGCTACATGCTGCCCATCACAGCCTGGCTTCATTACACCTGCTGCTCATAGGTGTTTAAGAGAATGACTTTGCATTATCCAGATGACTTGTTTCAGTGTTTTACAACATTAGAGTAGTTAGAAAATGCACTCGTGTGGTAAGACATACTGTCAAGCTTCTGCTTTTGAAAGTCACACAGTTTGTATTTTTTGTCCCCCTCAGGCACGGCAGAGAGAAAAGATGAACGAGGAACACAACAAGCGCCTGTCGGACACGGTGGACAGACTTCTCACAGAGTCCAACGAACGTCTTCAGCTCCACCTGAAAGAGAGGATGGCTGCTCTGGAAGAGAAGGTTAAACATGGAGACCACATCAATACCAATATGTCCTAAAGTTTTATTTCAGATGAATTTGAGCAAATGTCCATAGATTGACTGGAATACTTCTCTTTCCATTTCAGAACGTTTTAATACAAGACTCTGAAGGCTACAGAAAACAGTACGAGGATTCAATCCATGAAAAAGTAAATCCCCCCGATCAGAAGTTATTACATTTTTCTCTCCCTCAGTTTTGAATTTTACATGAGGTAGGTTTAATGAAGTGCTTTTTAATAGATAAATAATGATATGGGTGTTGGACTTTGGGTTTAATTTGTTATCATCTTCTCCATTGAATATTCACAAGAAACCGTTGCTCTCGGTTCAGATAGTGAGATAGTGAGACCAGGCAGAGTACGACAACTGACGAGCAAGTGCTGTCCAATCATGTTGTGGAGATTGAAATTGCAATCCAGGGTTTTACAGTAATGAATAAGAAACTTCACAAGGTTTTCTGTACACCTCATGTTGTCCCTGTTCCCCGGCTTCCCTCCAGACTCATCTGGCAGATGAGATAGACAAGCTGAGATCAGAGTTGGACCAGTTCCGACTGAGAACAGGCTCACTCACAGAACCCACTCTGTCACGGTATGGGTGAGTTTGTGTGTGTGTGTGTGTGTGTGTGTGTGTGTGGGGGGGATTACTTTTATTTTTCCACTAACAAAATGTGTGATAAAGTCCAAATAACTGGGCTGGAGTTCTGTGATGACAGCAGCTGTCATGATCTGCTGATTGTCCTCTTTAGTCACAACTCATTAGAAAAGCAATTTACCACCGGTTGAAAACCACACAAGCACTGACTGTTGATTCCTTACAAATTGCATGATGCGTCACAACATTGTCTTCCGACTAGATAAGCAAGCAAGCCATTTTAAACAAGCAGATCCTCTTGGTTTTGGTATTATTCTTTGCACAATATCTGCAATTTCAATACTGCCTTCAGTTTGAACAAAATTGATGTTACGGTGACTGACATCCGTGTTCTGTCTCGCTCTGTCTATCTATCTATCTATCTATCTATCTATCTATCTATCTATCTATCTATCTATCTATCTATCTATCTATCTATCAGGTCTCACCTGGACACGTCGGGGGAGCTCCGATTCTCCCTTGGCTCCCTGGCTGAGACCCAGTCAGACCACTACCGGTCAGCCAAGGTCATCCGCAGGCCCAGGAGAGGACGCATGGGTCTCCACAGGGACGAGAGCAAGGTCAGGATCTAGTCTCTCTCTGGTCAGCCCTGGCTGAGGTAGAAGCAGTACCAGGTCTATTCTATCCATTAAGCCAGGAGAACTTAAACAAGTACAGATAAAGTCTTTGAACTCAGGTCTGTATGACATACATGGTTGCATGGAGCCAGACTGTTAGCATTAGCATGACTGAGGGAAAACTTTTGGAGATAGGTATGATTGGTTAGCATTAGCATGACAGAGGGAAAACTGTTGGAGATGGGTATGATTGGTTAGCATTAGCATGACAGTGGGAAACCTGTTGGCGATGGGTATGATTGGTTAGCATTAGCATGACAGAGGGAAACCTGTTGGAGATGGGTATGATTGGTTAGCATTAGCATGACAGAGGGAAAACTGTTGGAGATGGTTGTGATCGGTTAGCATTGCCTTTGAGGATCATTGTTATAAAATGCTACTGTTACAGTGTCTCGGGATTGAAGACTGCAATAACCTGGAGATAAATACTGACATTCAGCAGTAATCTTAGAAGCATGTTTTAGCATATTTTTATTTTTATTAAAAACTCTTTAATGGCTTGTTAAGATACTTTGGGACGTATTAAAAGTCAAGCCTCATTATTTTGTCTGATGAAAGGTGAATTAGTAGAGACATTTTAAGCTCCCTGAAGCTGACAGCTTAGCCAATTATTTTATAAAACCAAAATACTGCATTGAATGCATTAATCATAATGTGTGCTGTAATATTTGTACAGTGCAAAAACATATTCAAGTCTCTTCACATTAAACTTTCACATCTCTCTACAGTTATGTCATCCTGCCCATGATGTTTTACCAGGATTACCTCAAGAACACTCCCTTCCCTTGATTAGTGTACACTTCCCTTGATTACTGCACACTTCTGTATCTGTAAACCCTCCCCTACAGGCTAAGTCACTGGGGGAGCACGAATGGCGCTCTCAGCAGCTAGGCATCCTGGGTAGCCACCCCTTTGAGTGTGAGATGTCTGACATGTCGGACATTGATGACGATGACCGGGAGACCATGTTCAGCTCTATGGACCTGCTGTCCCCCGGCGGTCACTCAGACGCCCAGACCCTAGCCATGATGCTGCAGGAGCAGCTGGACGCCATTAACAAAGAGATACGGTACGGGACTTTAACCCTGCTCTTATTGGACAGACCATGCTAGGGACCAGACATTTACCTGAACTTAACCCTGCTCTTATTGGACAGACCATACTAGGGACTAGACATTTACCTGACCTTAACCCTGCTCTAATTGGACAGCCCATGCTAAGGACCAGACATTTACCTGACCTTAACCCTGCTCTTATTGGACAGACCATGCTAGGGACTAGACATTTACCTGAACTTAAACCCTGCTGTTATCGGTCAGACCATGCTAGGGACCAGACATTTACCTGACTTTAACCCTGATGTTATTAGACAGACCATGCTAGGGACCAGACATTTACCTGACTTTAACCCTGATGTTATTAGACAGACCATGCTAGGGACCAGACATTTACCTGACTTTAACCCTGTTGTTATTAGACAGACCATGCTAAGGACCAGACATTTACCTGACTTTAACCCTGCTGTTATTGGACAGAACATGCTAGGGACCAGACATTTACCTGGCTTTAACCCTGCTGTTATTGGACAGAACATGATCGGGACCAGACATTTACCTGACTTTAACCCTGCTTTTATTGGACAGAACATGCTAGGGACCAGACATTTACCTGACTTTAACCCTGATGTTATTAGACAGACCATGCTAGGGACCAGACATTTACCTGACTTTAACCCTGATGTTATTAGACAGACCATGCTAGGGACCAGACATTTACCTGACTTTAACCCTGCTGTTATTGGACAGAACATGCTAGGGACCAGACATTTACCTGGCTTTAACCCTGCTGTTATTGGACAGAACATGATCGGGACCAGACATATACCTGGCTTTAACCCTGCTGTTATTGGACAGAACATGCTAGGGACCAGACATTTACCTGACTTTAACCCTGATGTTATTAGACAGAACATGCTAGGGACCAGACATTTACCTGACTTTAACCCTGCTTTTATTGGACAGACCATGCTAGGGACCAGACATTTACCTGACTTTAACCCTGCTTTTATTGGACAGAACATGCTAGGGACCAGACATTTACCTGACTTTAACCCTGCTGTTATTGGACAGAACATGCTAGGGACCAGACATTTACCTGACTTTAACCCTGCTCTTATTGGACAGACCATGCTAGGGACCAGACATTTACCTGACTTTAACCCTGCTTTTATTGGACAGAACATGCTAGGGACCAGACATTTACCTGACTTTAACCCTGATGTTATTAGACAGACCATGCTAGGGACCAGACATTTACCTGACTTTAACCCTGATGTTATTAGACAGACCATGCTAGGGACCAGACATTTACCTGACTTTAACCCTGCTGTTATTGGACAGAACATGCTAGGGACCAGACATTTACCTGGCTTTAACCCTGCTGTTATTGGACAGAACATGATCGGGACCAGACATTTACCTGGCTTTAACCCTGCTGTTATTGGACAGAACATGCTAGGGACCAGACATTTACCTGACTTTAACCCTGATGTTATTAGACAGACCATGCTAGGGACCAGACATTTACCTGACTTTAACCCTGCTGTTATTGGACAGAACATGCTAGGGACCAGACATTTACCTGACTTTAACCCTGCTTTTATTGGACAGACCATGCTAGGGACCAGACATTTACCTGACTTTAACCCTGCTTTTATTGGACAGAACATGCTAGGGACCAGACATTTACCTGACTTTAACCCTGCTTTTATTGGACAGAACATGATCGGGACCAGACATTTACCTGACTTTAACCCTGCTCTTATTGGACAGACCATGCTAGGGACCAGACATTTACCTGACTTTAACCCTGCTTTTATTGGACAGACCATGCTAGGGACCAGACATTTACCTGACTTTAACCCTGCTTTTATTGGACAGAACATGCTAGGGACCAGACATTTACCTGACTTTAACCCTGATGTTATTAGACAGAACATGCTAGGGACCAGACATTTACCTGACTTTAACCCTGCTTTTATTGGACAGACCATGCTAGGGACCAGACATTTACCTGACTTTAACCCTGCTGTTATTGGACAGAACATGCTAGGGACCAGACATTTACCTGACTTTAACCCTGATGTTATTAGACAGAACATGCTAGGGACCAGACATTTACCTGACTTTAACCCTGCTCTTATTGGACAGACCATGCTAGGGACCAGACATTTACCTGACTTTAACCCTGCTTTTATTGGACAGAACATGCTAGGGACCAGACATTTACCTGACTTTAACCCTGCTTTTATTGGACAGAACATGCTAGGGACCAGACATTTACCTGACTTTAACCCTGATGTTATTAGACAGAACATGCTAGGGACCAGACATTTACCTGACTTTAACCCTGCTTTTATTGGACAGACCATGCTAGGGACCAGACATTTACCTGACTTTAACCCTGCTTTTATTAGACAGAACATGCTAGGGACCAGATGAAAACTGTTGGCTTCCTGGTCAGGTCTCATTGCCAGGAAACACCCCTTGTGACTGATCTTTATGTAAATCAAGTTGTATGTTATGTGGATAAAGTTCCTTGGGAAACATTACTGACACATTGATTTGATTAATCCATGTTGGTCACTTCATTGTTGATTGGTAAAATATGCCTCTTAGTGCTTGACATGAGGGAGAGTTTATGGGTGTTGGCCTAGCTTTCTCCACCCCTAAGGCTGGCTCATCCTATCAGTGGGCTCCGTGCCTCAGGTTTCTGTGGCAATGCAATTGATTTAATGAGACAGTAATTGATTGGATATCCAGGGATGTGTGTGGACACACTGGTCTTCAGGGCTGAAGCTTGTTGGCTCTTGTCTGCAGAGTGTGATGCCCTGTCTAGATGAATTAAACACAAACCTCAGATACTGCCAGTTACAGTTCCTAGAAAAGCTGCGAGGAGCTGACACTGATATACTGTAGTTTTATTCAAGTATTGATAATTTACCCACTTAGCTGTCAGAATAATCTATTGTATTAAGATGATAAACACTTGGTTAACATTGGGAGCCTGAAACAGTTTGAAATCAAACAACAGTATTCATTGGTTTAGGCTTATTCAAGATACAAGGTCTGTTACTTACTTGTTAATATTGTACTGATCTTCTTGTCTGGTGATTAGCCAGGTATTATTTCAAATAACCATAAGCTTAAGTGACATTTTAAAGTGAAGTGTTTTTCATTTACCTAAGGTCTTTATTGTTTTTTGCTTATAAGCACAATCGATAGAGACATGCCTCATCAGGGTGATTTCTGGGTAAGAATATGCTGAGTTGGAATACGATTTCAGCTCCGATGGCAGAAGCCTTGGGAATTAAATTCTAAACTAATTAGTGTTGTGAGGTAGTGTTGTGTGCCTATATGGTTTATGGGTAATGAACTGGCTTTTTGTCTCCCGGCTTTGTCTTTAAGAGGAGCCCTATGGGTCTGCAGTGGAGATTTCCATGAACATCCAGAGAATTGAACCACAAAGGACCAAGGGATTCTGAGAATTCTCAGAGTCCTGTTGGGTGAATGAGCTTTCTATATATAGAGTGGCTGAATGCAGCTGTGAAATAAGTCTAATCAATCCCTCCCTCCCTCTCTGCCTCCCCCTCTCTCCCAGACTGATCCAGGAAGAGAAGGAGTCGACAGAGCTACGGGCGGAGGAGATAGAGAACCGCGTGGCCAGCGTCAGCCTCGAGGGTCTCAACCTGGCCCGTATGCACCACCCCGGAGCCTCCATCACTGCCTCGGCCACTGCCTCCTCCCTGGCCTCTTCCTCCCCGCCCAGCGGACACTCCACCCCCAAGCTGGACCACCGCAGCACCACAGACATGGAGCGCATGGGTATCATGACACTGGTACGCTGCTGGGGTCAGGACGGGCTGTGGTGGGGGGTGTACGTACGAGTGTATCCCAGTCATGACAAAGGCTACCACAGCCGTATCGGGCTCTGTCTGTATTGGGGTGCAGGACAGGGCCAATAGAAGCACCTGGGATCAGCATTCAGTATGCTGTGTTTGGCCTCTCTTTCTTTGTTCTCAGCCTTGCTCTTTCAATAGACCTCATACGACTACTTCACCTGAGCTGCCCTTGATTATGCTAGAACGGAAAGTTAACTCAATTTGATGGTAAACTAGTAACCTCAAATGACCCTGGACCAGATTTAAAAGCAGCTCTGAGAGAGAGCCAGACGTAGATTTTTTTTCATTAGCCAGCCACTTGTAAAACCATGTATTGGCTTTCTTTCAACTTGATTTAGATATTCTTTCCTTGATGGATTGAGTTGCATAATCTATCTGCTTGGGTTTCATTACTCCTTCATCGTAGAGCTTGGCTTGGTTTGTGTGTGTTGTAGATACCAGGATGTGATAGTCTGTGCTATGTTTGTTTACTATGTTTTAAGGACTTTAAGGACCACTATTGTCCTATTGAGCAATACAAGTACTGTCTACGTTAGGTCAATAAAAGTACTGTCTACGTTAGGTCAATAAAAGTACTGTCTACGTTAGGTCAATAAATGTACTGTCTACGTTAGGTCAATAAATGTACTGTCTACGTTAGGTCAATAAAAGTACTGTCTACGTTAGGTCAATAAATGTGCCGTCTACGTTAGGTCAATGAAAGTACTGTCTGTTAGGTCAATAAAAGTACTGTCTGTTAGGTCAATAAAAGTACTGTCTGTTAGGTCAATAAAAGTACTGTCTGTTAGGTCAATGAAAGTACTGTCTGTTAGGTCAATAAAAGTACTGTCTGTTAGGTCAATAAAAGTACTGTCTGTTAGGTCAATAAATGTGCCGTCTACGTTAGGTCAATAAAAGTACTGTCTGTTAGGTCAATAAAAGTACTGTCTGTTAGGTCAATAAAAGTACTGTCTGTTAGGTCAATAAAAGTACTGTCTACGTTAGGTCAATAAAAGTACTGTCTACGTTCGGTCAATAAAGGTACTGTCTACGTTGTTCAATAAAAGACCAGACATCCAGACAGACAGCCAGCCAGACAGACAGCCAGACGGTCTCAGAGAGTGAATGTTGCCAATACCCAGGGGCTTTTAAAGAATGAGCCTTTGATTTTATTGACCTCTCAAATGAATACTGGCAAAGCTGTTTATTTTGTCAACAAATTACTGTAATTGATTGTGTGGTGTAATGTGTAATTGACAGGTCATGTGCCCACCTGATGGTATATCGGGATAGCCATGTCTATAACTATAAATGAGGTGTTTCTGTATGGGGGAGGACATATTGTTTAAACTGATTTTCTTGTAAACTGCTGTTTTCCTTTTCTTTCCTGTCCTCCACCCTGCAGCCCAGTGATCTGAGAAAACACAGGAGAAAGGTACAATACTAATGATATGTTCATTTTATTACATCAGACATTTCAAATTCATAGTACCTCTGTCTTCCTGTAGATGACTGTCATGGTCTGGTAAATCCTTGCCATTTTTGGACTCTGAAGACCTATAAGCAAACAGTATTGTAGAGATTGATGTGTGACTATATTGTAGTAACAGTATTGTAGAGATTTATATGTGAGGTGTAACTATAGTGTAATAACAGTGTTGCAGAGATTGAGGTGTGACTATAGTGTAGTAACAGTGTTGTAGAGATTGATGTGTGAGGTGTGACTATAGTGTAGTAATAGTGTTGTAGAGATTGAGGTGTGACTATAGTGTAGTAACAGTGTTGCAGAGATTGAGGTGTGACTATAGTGTAGTAACAGTGTTGCAGAGATTGATGTGTGAGGTGTGACTATAGTGTAGTAACAGTGTTGCAGAGATTGAGGTGTAACTATAGTGTAATAACAGTGTTGCAGAGATTGAGGTGTGACTATAGTGTAGTAACAGTGTTGCAGAGATTGATGTGTGAGGTGTGACTATAGTGTAATAACAGTGTTGCAGAGATTGAGGTGTGACTATAGTGTAGTAACAGTGTTGCAGAGATTGATGTGTGAGGTGTGACTATAGTGTAATAACAGTGTTGCAGAGATTGAGGTGTGACTATAGTGTAATAACAGTGTTGCAGAGATTGAGGTGTGACTATAGTGTAGTAACAGTGTTGCAGAGATTGATGTGTGAGGTGTGACTATAGTGTAGTAATAGTGTTGTAGAGATTGAGGTGTGACTATAGTGTAGTAACAGTGTTGCAGAGATTGAGGTGTGACTATAGTGTAGTAACAGTTGCAGAGATTGATGTGTGACTATAGTGTAATAACAGTGTTGTAGAGATTGATGTGTGAGGTGTGACTATAGTGTAGTAACAGTGTTGCATAGATTGATGTGTGAGGTGTGACTATAGTGTAATAACAGTGTTGTAGAGCTTGATGTGTGAGGTGTGACTATAGTGTAGTAATAGTGTTGAAGAGCTTGATGTGTGAGGTGTGGCTATAGTGTAGTAACAGTATTGTAGAGATTGATATGTGAGGTGTAACTATAGTGTAATAACAGTGTTGCAGAGATTGAGGTGTGACTATAGTGTAATAGCAGTGTTGTAGAGATTGATGTGTGAGGTGTGACTATAGTGTAATAACAGTGTTGTAGAGATTGATGTGTGAGGTGTGACTATAGTGTAGTAATAGTGTTGTGGAGATTGAGGTGTGACTATAGTGTAGTAACAGTGTTGTAGAGATTGATGTGTGAGGTGTGACTATAGTGTAATAACAGTGGTGTAGAGCTTGATGTGTGAGGTGTGGCTATAGTGTAGTAACAGTGTTGTAGAGATTGATGTGTGAGGTGTTACTATATTGTAGTAACAGTTTTATAGAGATTGATGTGTGAGGTGCGACTATAGTGTAATACCAGTGTTGTAGAGATTGTGTGACTATTGTGTAATAACAGTGTTGTAAAGATTGATGTGTGAGGTGTGACTATAATGTAATAGCAGTGTTGTAGAGATTGTGTGACTATAGTGTAATAACAGTGTTGTAGAGATTTATGTGTGAGGTGTGACTATAGTGTAGTAACAGTGTGGTAGAGATTGATGTGTGAGGTGTGAATATAGTGTAGTAACAGTGTTGCAGAGATTGATGTGTGAGGTGTGACTATAGTGTAGTAATAGTGTTGTAGAGCTTGATGTGTGAGGTGTGACTATATTGTAGTAACAGTGTTGTAGAGATTGATGTGTGAGGTGTGACTATAGTGTAATAACAGTGTTGTAGAGATTGATGTGTGAGGTGTGACTATAGTGTAATACCAGTGTTGTAGAGATTGTGTGACTATAGTGTAGTAACAGTGTTGTAGAGATTGATGTGTGAGGTGTGACTATAGTGTAATAACAGTGTTGTAGAGATTGATGTGTGAGGTGTGACTATAGTGTAGTAATAGTGTTGTAGAGATTGATGTGTGAGGTGTGACTATAGTGTAATAACAGTGTTGTAGAGTTTGATGTGTGAGATGTGACTATAGTGTAATACGAGTGTTGTAGAGATTGATGTGTGAGGTGTGACTATAGTGTAATACCAGTGTTGTAGAGATTGTGTGACTATAGTGTAGTAACAGTGTTGTAGAGATTTATGTGTGAGGTGTGGCTATAGTGTAGTAATAGTGTTGTAGAGCTTGATGTGTGAGGTGTGACTATAGTGTAATACCAGTGTTGTAGAGATTGTGTGACTATAGTGTAATAACAGTGTTGTAGAGATTGATGTGTGAGATGTTACTTTTATTAGAGCTACTAACAGGTCTCTTCATCTCTCCACGGTCAGATTGCTGCCACCGACGATGACGGCCAGGACAAGGCTACCATCAAGTGTGAGACGTCCCCTCCTCCCACGCCCCGGACCGTACGCATGACCCGCACACTGCCAGCCTCCTCACACAATGAGGCCCGAGGGTATGTTTCACTTATAGCGCGCACACACACACACACACATACACTCCACCTTCTTCATTCTGATGGAAGTTTATGAGACAAATGATCTCTTACCCAAGTTGTATCTTTTTCCTTGACTGTGTGTGTGTGTGTGTATGTGTGTGTGTGTGTGTGTGTGCGTGTGCGTGCATGCGTGCGTGCGTGCGTTTGCAGCATTGCTGCCAACCTGGAGGCAGAGGCCAGTGCTCTGAGCAGCGTAGCCAGCAGTCAGGACTCCATCAACAAGCAGCCCAAGAAGAAGGGCATCAAGTCCTCCATCGGACGCCTGTTTGGCAAGAAGGAAAAGACCAGACTGGCACAGCTGCATGCCCACAGGGAGGCCATTGGGCAGAGCCAAGGTAATGGTCTACACTCAGCACCTCTCTGATATGAGTTGCTCTTGTCTGTTCTATGTACTGTTTGGTTAATGAGAAATCATTCATGTACATTGACATTTTAGTCATTTGGCAGTTTAGCAGACGTTCTGATCCAGAGTTACTGACAGGAGCACATTGGGTTTAGTGCCTTGACAGGGGGTTAATACTTTCTCAAATCAAATTGTATTTATCACCTGCGCCGAATACAACAGGTGTAGACTTTGCAGTGAAATGCTTACTTACGAATATTTCCAAACAATGCAGAGTAAAATAAATGAGGATTAAAAATAAAATACAGGAGTAAAATAAGAGCTATATGCAGGGAGTACCAGTACCAGATCAACTTTTTATTTATTTCACCTTTATTTAACCAGGTAGGCAAGTTGAGAACAAGTTCTCATTTACAATTGCGACCTGGCCAAGATAAAGCAAAGCAGTTTGACACATACAACGACACAGAGTTACACATGGAGTAAAACAAACATACAGTCAATAATACAGTATAAACAAGTCTATATACGATGTGAGCAAATGAGGTGAGATAAGGGAGGTAAAGGCAAAAAAAGGCCATGGTGGCAAAGTAAATACAATATAGCAAGTAAAACACTGGAATGGTAGATTTGTAATGGAAGAATGTGCAAAGTAGAAATAAAAATAATGGGGTGCAAAGGAGAAAAATTAACTAATTAATTAAATACAGTAGGGAAAGAGGTAGTTGTTTGGGCTAAATTATAGGTGGGCTATGTACAGGTGCAGTAATCTGGGAGCTGCTCTGACATTTGGTGCTTAAAGCTAGTGAGGGAGATAAGTGTTTCAAGTTTCAGAGATTTTAGTAGTTCGTTCCAGTCATTGGCAGCAGAGAACTGGAAGGAGAGGCAGCCAAAGAAAGAATTGGTTTTGGGGGTGACGAGAGAGATATACCTGCTGGAGCGTGTGCTACAGATGGGAGATGCTATGGTGACCAGCAAGCTGAGATAAGGGGGGACTTTACCTAGCAGGGTCTTGTAGATGACATGGAGCCAGTGGGTTTGGCGACGAGTATGATGCGAGGGCCAGCCAACTAGAGCGTACAGGTCGCAATGGTGGGTAGTATATGGGGCTTTGGTGACAAAACGGATTGCACTGTGATAGACTGCATCCAATTTGTTGAGTAGGGTATTGGAGGCTATTTTGTAAATGACATCGCCAAAGTCGAGGATTGGTAGGATGGTCAGTTTTACAAGGGTATGTTTGGCAGCATGAGTGAAGGATGCTTTGTTGCGAAATAGGAAGCCAATTCTAGATTTAACTTTGGATTGGAGATGTTTGATATGGGTCTGGAAGGAGAGTTTACAGTCTAACCAGACACCTAAGTATTTGTAGTTGTCCACGTATTCTAAGTCAGAGCTGTCCAGAATAGTGATGTTGGACAGACGGGTATGTGCAGGTAGCGATCGGTTGAAGAGCATGCATTTAGTTTTACTTGTATTTAAGAGCAATTGGAGGCCACGAAATGAGAGTTGTATGGCATTGAAGCTTGCCTGGAAGGTTGTTAACACAGTGTCCAAAGAAGGGCCAGAGGTATACAGAATGGTGTTGTCTGCGTAGAGGTGGATCAGAGACTTACCAGCAGCAAGAGAGACATCATTGATGTATACAGAGAAGAGAGTCGGTCCAAAAATTGAACCCTGTGGCACCCCCAAAGAGACTGCCAGAGGTCCGGACAGCAGACCCTCCGATTTGACACACTGAACTCTATCAGAGAAGTAGTTGGTGAACCAGGCGAGGCAATCATTTGAGAAACCAAGGCTGTTGAGTCTGCCGATGAGGATGTGGTGATTGACAGAGTCGAAAGCCTTGGCCAGATCAATGAATACAGCTGCACAGTAATGTTTCTTATCGATGGCGGTTAAGATATTGTTTAGGACCGTGAGCGTGGCTGAGGTGCACCCATGACCAGCTCTGAAACCAGATTGCATAGCAGAGAAGGTATGGTGAGATTCGAAATGGTCGGTAAATCTGTTTGTTGACTTGGCTTTCGAAGACCTTAGAAAGGCATGGTAGGATAGATATAGGTCTGTAGCAGTTTGGGTCAAGAGTGTCCCCCCCTTTGAAGAGGGGGATGACCGCAGCTGCTTTCCAATCTTTGGGAATCTCAGATGACACGAAAGAGAGGTTGAACAGGCTAGTAATAGGGGTGGCAACAATTTCGGCAGATAATTTCAGAAAGAAAGGGTCCAGATTGTCTAGCCCGGCTGATTTGTAGGGGTCCAGATTTTGCAGCTCTTTCAGAACATCAGCTGAACGGATTTGGGAGAAGGAGAAATGGGGAAGGCTTGGGCGAGTTGCTGTGGGGGGTGCAGTGCTGTTGCCCGGGGTAGGAGTAGCCAGGTGGAAAGCATGGCCAGCCATAGAAAAATGCTTATTGAAATTCTCAATTATGGTAGATTTATCAGTGGTGACAGTGTTTCCTATCTTCAGTGCAGTGGGCAGCTGGGAGGAGGTGTTCTTATTCTCCATGGACTTTACAGTGTCCCAGAACTTTTTTGAGTTAGTGTTGCAGGAAGCACATTTCTGCTTGAAAAAGCTAGCCTTGGCTTTTCTAACTGCCTGTGTATAATGGTTTCTAGCTTCCCTGAACAGCTGCATATCACGGGGGCTGTTCGATGCTAATGCAGAACGCCATAGGATGTTTTTGTGTTGGTTAAGGGCAGTCAGGTCTGGGGAGAACCAAGGGCTATATCTGTTCCTGGTTCTAAATTTCTTGAATGGGGCATGTTTATTTAAGATGGTTAGGAAGGCATTTAAAAAAAATATCCAGGCATCCTCTACTGACGGGATGAGATCAATATCCTTCCAGGATACCCCGGCCAGGTCGATTAGTAAGGCCTGCTCGCTGAAGTGTTTCAGGGAGCATTTTACAGTGATGAGTGGAGGTCGTTTGACCGCTGACCCATTACGGATGCAGGCAATGAGGCAGTGATCGCTGAGATCTTGGTTGAAGACAGCAGAGGTGTATTTAGAGGGCAAGTTGGTTAGGATGATATCTATGAGGGTGCCCGTGTTTAAGGCTTTGGGGAGGTACCTGGTAGGTTCATTGATAATTTGTGTGAGATTGAGGGCATCAAGTTTAGATTGTAGGATGGCTGGGGTGTTAAGCATGTTCCAGTTTAGGTCGCTTAGCAGCACGAGCTCTGAAGATAGATGGGGGGCAATCGGTTCACATATGGTGTCCAGAGCACAGCTGGGGGCAGAGGGTGGTCTATATCAGGCGGCAACGGTGAGAGACTTGTTTTTAGAGAGGTGGATTTTTAAATGTAGAAGTTCAAATTGTTTGGGTACAGACCTGGATAGTAGGACAGAACTCTGCAGGCTATCTTTGCAGTAGATTGCAACACCGCCCCCTTTGGCAGTTCTATCTTGTCTGAAAATGTTGTCGTTTGGAATTAAAATTTCAGAGTTTTTGGTGGTCTTCTTAAGCCAGGATTCAGACACAGCTAGAACATCCGGGTTGGCAGAGTGTGCTAAAGCAGTGAATAGAACAAACTTAGGGAGGAGGCTTCTAATGTTAACATGCATGAAATCAAGGCTATTACGGTTACAGAAGTCATCAAATGAGCGCGCCTGGGGAATAGGAGAGGAGCTAGGCACTGCAGGGCCTGGATTCACCTCTACATCGCCAGAGGAACAGAGGAGGAGTAGAATAAGGTTGCGGCTAAAAGCAATAAAAATTGGTTGTCTAGAACGTCTGTAACAGAGAGTAAAAGGAGGTTTCTGGGGGCAATAAAATAGCATCAAGGTATAATGTACAGACAAAGGTATGGTAGGATGTGAATACAGTGGAGGTAAACCTAGGTATTGAGTGATGAAGAGATAGATATTGTCTCTAGAAACATCATTGAAACCAGGAGATGTCATTGCATGTGTGGGTGGTGGAACTAATAGGTTGGATAAGGTATAGTGAGCAGGACTAGAGGCTCTACAGTGAAATAAGCCAATAAAGACTAACCAGAACAGCAATGGACAAGGCATATTGACATTAAGGAGAGGCATGCTTAGTCGAGTGATCAAAAGGGTCCGGTGAGTGGAGAGGTTGGTTGGGGGTCACGGTGACTTAGACAGCAAGCCAGGCCATCGGTAGCAAGCTAGCATAGGATGGAGGTCTGTTATTAGCCACCTCTTGCGTTCCGTCAGTAGATTAGTGGGGTTCCGTGTGGTAGAGGGGATTAATAAATAAATAAATTGTCCGATTGTCTATTCAGATAGCAGCCGATAAGACAGCTAACCGTTAGCAGGCCGCAGATGGGCGTTCAGGTAACGTCGCGACGGAGGAGCCAGCTGGATAACTCCTTCGGGTAGATAACGTCGGCAGTCCAGTTGTGAAAGCCCGGTGGGGCTCCGCGTAGGCAGTAAAACGGGTCCGGATAGGTGACTGCAGCCCAGGAGTGATTGATGGAACTCTTCAGCTGGCTAGCTCCGGAATAATTGATGTTTGCTCCGGAATCGACGAAAGCCGATAGTCACACGGATAGCAGCTAGCTAGCTGTGAGATCCAGGTATGAATGTCCAGAGTTAGCGGTTGAAATCCAGGGACATGGAGAGAAAAAAATAATCAATAATGAAGCTGTATACAGGGAGTACCAGTACCAGATCAATAATGAAGCTATATACAGGGAGTACCAGTACCAGATCAATAATGAAGCTATATACAGGGAGTACCAGTACCAGATCAATGTTGAGCTATATACAGGGAGTACCAGTTTATGTAGTCTAGAGAGTGTGTATATGCTGTGTATATGTAGTCTAGTAAGTGTGTATATGGTGTGTATATGTAGTCTAGTGAGTGTGTATATGGTGTGTATATATAGTCTCGTGAGTGTGTATATGGTGTGTATATGTAGTCGAGTGAGTGTGTATATGGTGTGTATATGTAGTCTAGTGAGTGTGTATATGGTGTGTATACATTGTATATGGTCTAGTGAGTGTGCATATGGTGTGTATATGTAGTCTAGTGAGTGTGTATATGGTGTGTATATGTAGTCTAGTAAGTGTGTATATGGTGTGTATATATAGTCTAGTGAGTGTGTATATGGTGTGTATACATTGTATATAGTCTAGTGAGTGTGTATATGGTGTGTATATATAGTCTAGTGAGTGTGTATATGGTGTGTATATGTAGTCTAGTGAGTGTGTATATGGTGTGTATACATTGTATATGGTCTAGTGAGTGTGCATATGGTGTGTATATGTAGTCTAGTGAGTGTGTATATGGTGTGTATACATTGTATATAGTCTAGTGAGTGTGTATATGGTGTGTATATATAGTCTAGTGAGTGTGTATATGGTTTAGTGAGTGTGTATATGGTGTGTATATGGTCTAGTGAGTGTGTATATGGTGTGTATATGTAGTCTAGTGAGCGTGTATATGGTGTGTATACATTGTATATGGTCTAGTGAGTGTGTATATGGTGTGTATATATAGTCGAGTGAGTGTGTATATGGTGTGTATATATAGTCTAGTGAGTGTGTATATGGTGTGTATATGTAGTCTAGTGAGTGTGTATATGGTGTTTATATATAGTCTAGTGAGTGTGTATATGGTGTGTATATGTAGTCTAGTGGGTGTGTATATGGTGTCTATATATAGTCTAGTGGGTGTGTATATATAGTCTAGTGAGTGTGTATATATAGTCTAGTGAGTGTGTATATGGTGTGTATATGGTGTGTATATGGTGTGTATATATAGTCTAGTGAGTGTGTATATATAGTCTAGTGGGTGTGTATATGGTGTGTATATGTCGTCTGGTGAGTGTGTATATATAGTCTAGTGAGTGTGTATATGGTGTGTATATATAGTGTAGTGAGTGTGTATATGGTGTGTATACATTGTATATGGTCTAGTGAGTGTGCATATGGTGTGTATATGTAGTCTAGTGAGTGTGTATATGGTGTGTATACATTGTATATAGTCTAGTGAGTGTGTATATGGTGTGTATATATAGTCTAGTGAGTGTGTATATGGTCTAGTGAGTGTGTATATGGTGTGTATATGGTCTAGTGAGTGTGTATATGGTGTGTATATGTAGTCTAGTGAGCGTGTATATGGTGTGTATATGTAGTCTAGTGAGTGTGTATATGGTGTGTATACATTGTATATGGTCTAGTGAGTGTGCATATGGTGTGTATATGTAGTCTAGTGAGTGTGTATATGGTGTGTATACATTGTATATAGTCTAGTGAGTGTGTATATGGTGTGTATATATAGTCTAGTGAGTGTGTATATGGTCTAGTGAGTGTGTATATGGTGTGTATATGGTCTAGTGAGTGTGTATATGGTGTGTATATGTAGTCGAGTGAGTGTGTATATGGTGTGTATATATAGTCGAGTGAGTGTGTATATGGTGTGTATATATAGTCTAGTGAGTGTGTATATGGTGTGTATATGTAGTCTAGTGAGTGTGTATATGGTGTTTATATATAGTCTAGTGAGTGTGTATATGGTGTGTATATGTAGTCTAGTGGGTGTGTATATGGTGTCTATATATAGTCTAGTGGGTGTGTATATATAGTCTAGTGAGTGTGTATATATAGTCTAGTGAGTGTGTATATGGTGTGTATATGGTGTGTATATGGTGTGTATATATAGTCTAGTGAGTGTGTATATATAGTCTAGTGGGTGTGTATATGGTGTGTATATGTCGTCTGGTGAGTGTGTATATATAGTCTAGTGAGTGTGTATATGGTGTGTATATATAGTGTAGTGAGTGTGTATATGGTGTGTATACATTGTATATGGTCTAGTGAGTGTGCATATGGTGTGTATATGTAGTCTAGTGAGTGTGTATATGGTGTGTATACATTGTATATAGTCTAGTGAGTGTGTATATGGTGTGTATATATAGTCTAGTGAGTGTGTATATGGTCTAGTGAGTGTGTATATGGTGTGTATATGGTCTAGTGAGTGTGTATATGGTGTGTATATGTAGTCTAGTGAGCGTGTATATGGTGTGTATATGTAGTCTAGTGAGTGTGTATATGGTGTGTATACATTGTATATGGTCTAGTGAGTGTGCATATGGTGTGTATATGTAGTCTAGTGAGTGTGTATATGGTGTGTATACATTGTATATAGTCTAGTGAGTGTGTATATGGTGTGTATATATAGTCTAGTGAGTGTGTATATGGTCTAGTGAGTGTGTATATGGTGTGTATATGTTCTAGTTAGTGTGTATATGGTGTGTATATGTAGTCTAGTGAGTGTGTATATGGTGTGTATATATAGTAGTGAGTGTGTATATGGTGTGTATATATAGTCTAGTGAGTGTGTATATGGTGTGTATATGTAGTCTAGTGAGTGTGTATATGGTGTTTATATATAGTCTAGTGAGTGTGTATATGGTGTGTATATGTAGTCTAGTGGGTGTGTATATGGTGTCTATATATAGTCTAGTGGGTGTGTATATATAGTCTAGTGAGTGTGTATATATAGTCTAGTGAGTGTGTATATGGTGTGTATATGGTGTGTATATGGTGTGTATATATAGTCTAGTGAGTGTGTATATATAGTCTAGTGGGTGTGTATATGGTGTGTATATGTCGTCTGGTGAGTGTGTATATATAGTCTAGTGAGTGTGTATATGGTGTGTATATGGTGTGTATATATAGTGTAGTGAGTGTGCATATATAGTCTAGTGAGTGTGTATATGGTGTGTATATGTAGTCTAGTGAGTGTGTATATGGTGTGTATATATAGTCTAGTGAGTGTGTATATGGTGTGTATATGTAGTCTAGTGGGTGTGTATATATAGTCTTGTGAGTGTGTATATATAGTCTAGTGGGTGTGTATATGGTGTGTATATATAGTCTTGTGAGTGTGTATATATAGTCTAGTGGGTGTGTATATGGTGTGTATATATAGTCTAGTGAGTGTGTATATGGTGTGTATATGTCGTCTAGTGAGTGTGTATATGGTGTGTATATGTAGTCTAGTGAGTGTGTATATGGTGTGTATATGTAGTCTAGTGAGTGTGTATATGGTGTGTATATATAGTCTAGTGGGTGTGTATATGGTGTGTATATATAGTCTAGTGGGTGTATATATATAATCGAGTGAGTGTGTATATATAGTCTAGTGAGTGTGTATATGGTGTGTATATTGTGTGTATATATAGTCTAGTGAGTGTGTATATATAGTCTAGTGAGTGTGTATATGGTGTGTATATGTAGTCTAGTGAGTGTGTATATGGTGTGTATATATAGTCTAGTGAGTGTGTATATGGTGTGTATATGTAGTCTAGTGGGTGTGTATATATAGTCTAGTGGGTGTGTATATGGTGTGTATATGGTGTGTATATATAGTCTAGTGGGTGTGTATATGGTGTGTGTATATATAGTCTAGTGAGTATGTATATGGTGTGTATATGTAGTCGAGTGGGTGTGTATATATAGTGTAGTGAGTGTGTATATGGTGTGTATATATAGTCTAGTGAGTGTGTATATGGTGTGTATATATAGTCTAGTGTGTTTGTATATGGTGTGTATATATAGTCTAGTGGGTGTGTATATGGTGTGTATATATAGTCCAGTGAGTGTGTATATGGTGTGTATATATAGTCTAGTGGGTGTGTATATGGTGTGTATATATAGTCTAGTGGGTGTGTATATGGTGTGTATATATAGTCTAGTGGGTGTGTATATGGTGTGTATATATAGAGCTGTGAGTGTGTGTGTATATATATATATAGTCTAGTGGGTGTGCGTAGGGTCGGTGCAAGATAGAGTCAGTGCAGCTAGTTCAGGTACAATTAATTGACTATTTAGCAGTCTGGCTATTTAGCAGTCTTATGTCTTTGGGATAGAAGCTGTCTCAAAGGCCCAATGTTTTGGGGCCTTCCTCTGAACCTACCTGATATAGAGATCCTGGATGGCAGGGAGCTCGGCCCCGGTGTTGTACTGTGCTGGCCTTTTTGCCATACGAAGTGGTGATGCAGTCAGTCAAGATACTCTCGACAGTGCAGCTGTAGAACCTTTTGAGGATCTGAGGGCCCTAACCTGCCTGTATTATGTTAGATGATACTTGTCACAGAGGTTATTACTTACCACCTCACCACCCAAACATCACCTCTGACTCTGCCATCTGTGAAGTAGAATATGTGACTATGAAAAAGCATAAACTCTGTTGAGTACAGATTCAGAGGAGATAAGGGTGGCTCCTTGCTAGTACTGTCTGGATACTATCTACACTGGATGATTTCTATGAGCCATACAGGCAGTGCAGTAACGTCCCATTCTCCCTCTCTCACAGGAGTATCTGATCCAGACCTGGGTCAGGACATGGCTGTGGGGAAGCTGGGGACTCAGGCTGAGAAAGACCGCCGGCTGAAAAAGAAGTAAGTTTTCACAACACCCCCCTCCTGCCCCTCAAACCTGCCACCACAGCATTTCACCCCAAACAAACAACAACCTTGCCCTCAATAATATTCGATTGGCTCACATCACAGCCAGTGGGAGATAAATCATACCTGTGTCACTAGAAACACTGGGCAATGTACCACACCAGTACTAACACCCCCCTGTGTTCATCTACTGTACATGACACTACTGTAGTAAAGTGTTATGATACACACACCATTTTATGTGCCAGACAGCAGTGTCTGTCTATAGTACATCTGAATAGAGATCATGATCCCATTTCCAACCTTTGACCCCGTACACAGTGGCTGGTGAGGAATCCCTGTGGGGTTTCATTAGTCCTTTCCCTGTATAGGAGGCAGTTCCACATGTGGCTGGATAGAAGATACATCTCCAATACTCCCACTCTCCAGCAGAGAGAGGATCAATACAGACCAGGAACCTGAATAGACGTACAATAGGGGGATCCCCCCTGACCAAACACACAGTCAGACTATTGATTGGGTTGGAAGTCTGTTCATATCACACATGTAGGCCTACGATTCTTAGTTCATGCTTTTGGTTTGATTTTCCAGATATAGTCCTCCTTTAAACCCACACATGAACGACAAAACTTGGGGGTTCCCTCATGTGCAAGTTCCATCTCCTTTCAACTGGGGATGTATGTGTCTACCGTGTCAGTGCCAAATGACAAATGTGTTCTCTGTCGGCGAGCTTTGAGTTGTCATGACAAATAACTTTCCCACCCTTACAGATGATCAATATAAGGTATTATGATGATGACGACTGTGTTCTATTTTGGTGTCGATTCTCCAGTTTTCCAGGAAGTGGACCGCCTTGCATCTTGATGCTCTCCTCCAGTGCATGCTATTGAACTGCCTGCTGAATTGACAGTGACATTTTCAGCCTGGTCAATATCGTGATGGTTCATTGCTGATGTGTTGTGTATGTGTGATGTGTTGGGTAATGTTTGGCATTTGGCTGGTTTGTTCCTGTGAAGAATGTGAGCCAATGCATTGCAGGTGTCTTGCCCCAAGTGCATTATCTTTCGTCTGCCTGCACGCGATGCTGTAAAAAGCTGCATCGACCAAAGAGAAGAAGAAAGTGGCCTTTTCTTTTGCTAACCAATACTACTCTTTGACTTGTCATTATACTGTTCTAATGTCAGTCTTTGGAAAAGCTCTTGTCACATGTCTACTTGAGAGACTGTTTCTATTTTGCAGTGTGTGTGTGTGTGCCTGCGTCCATGTGTGTGTGTGTGTGTGTGCTTGAATATGTGTCCGTGCATGTATGGGCAGTGTGTGTGTGTGTGTGTTTGTGCATTCGTGTGTGTTTTGGGGACAAGGTGGTAGGGGGGGGGGTTAACTCATTAACATTTGTGCACTTTTTGTCTCCCGTCACTTTCTCTTCCTCTCTCTCTCTCCTTGTACTCTTCCTCCCTCCCTCTCATCATGTGACTAAAGAAGCGGGTAAGTTGTGACAGTGTGACACCTGGACATCTCCATTGTCAGCGCTGTGCTGTCTGTCCACCTCTCTGTCCATCCATCTGTCCCCCTCCCAATGGCCGGTGCCAAAGCTGACGTCACTCTGTCCCTCTATGGCTGTTAATGACCCCTTGCTTTCTAGCTGTCTTTCTTCCTTTCGATCTTTCTATCTTTTCATTTACCGTATAAAATGTTTCTTCCCCACAGTGCAATGTCGGCTGCATCCATGGCTGGACAAAGAATGTGTGCCATCACCCGTTAATGGGTTGATTTCTATACTTGGAATGTCCAATACCTTCCTCCTTCCTTGTGCGTGTTTCTATATCTGTGACTGTGAGATATAACCGGTTCTGATACCGGGTTATGGGGCGTCATATCTTGTTGTTTTATTTTCTTTGTCATAACTGTTTCCTTCCTTTCCCAGCTATGTTCAGTGGATGTATATCTCATGCATAAGAATCTAACATGAACATATCTATCTATATGCCTGTTGTATAGACACAACATTGAATGGAAACAAAATTGATTGACATCAATGGACACAGCTCCTATGTTGTGTGTCAGTCCATTCAGTCTTTGTATGGTGTATTCAAGTGCCCTTTCTCTGCACTGAGGCCTTCAACTCTGACCAAGTCACATACATAATGTGTCACATGCCTTTTCTCCATATGCCTCATGTTGGCCACTATGTCTCCAGATGGAAGACATTTTAGCTGCACTCAGGAACTAGTTTCTTGCCTTAGAACTCTCATGACCTATTCTGTTCACGGAATAGAATTGTAACTTCAGAAGTCTGTTTTTGTGTGTAGCATGTTGTGTGAGTTGTGTATTTATCAGATCAACAGGCCCTCTCTATATTGAGACTCTTAGACCAGTCAGACACTATCAACTGTCTTCGGGAAGTAGTGTTCCACAGTTGGGTATCTCTCTAGCGTAGCCTCTCTGGTTCTTTTCTACACCATAGACCTCCCACCAATCTGCTCCCCAACTCCATTAGTTAGCAGTGTGCAAACAGCAATAAAGATGAGACACACACACACACACACACATACCCCAAACACACATTTATATAGACTGTTCATCAGTTCTGTCTCTCACTCTGCCTAACAGAGTTGGTGTTGCAGGAATCAGCATGTTACAAATTGCCTGGTATATGACTGAGTAAAGAGAACCTCCTCTCCTCTGCTCTCCCTAGAAAAGGTGCAATTTACTCTGAGCTGAGTATGGCGGCAGGAGTGCTTAGGACAGCTTTCAAAGTGGTGTTCAGCACAAATAATACATTTCTCTATTTCACTCTGACCATCTTAGTTTACCTATTGAACACTTACACCGCCACACAAATTAAGTATGACCTTTTTTTTTAAAGAATGTTAATAAAGACGCCAGACACGATTTAAAGATGGCAGAAAGAATACTTTCAGCAAGACTCTCAAAAGGGTATCTCAATCAGCAGAAAAGGCCCAGTCTCTCTGTGGTTAGTATCTCAGCAGTAGTAATACATTTCCAGCTGCAGCACAGAGACAAGTGGAGATTTTGGTTCTTCAGATAGGCAAATCAAAGTCAGGCTTCAGTGAGCAGCCCAGCAGCCCTAGCTGTCCCTTCAAGGTGTGTCTGGACCAGATGGTGAGAGAGAGAGGGGCAGAGAGAGAAAGAGAGAGAAAGGGGCAGAGCAGCAGAGAGAAAGACAGGCAGAGAGGGGGGGGGGCAGACAGAGATAGAGAGAGCTAAGGGCAGAGAGAGCGTACTCATTTTACATGCAGTGTGTGTGGAGAGATTGTATGATAAGGTCGTGCCCTTTCTGAAAGCTCTGGCCTGTGAGAGAGAAAGTGTGTGGCACTGTACAGTGAACACACACACAAAATCTTGGTGTAATACTAGTGCCTTGTTTGAGGGGGAGTAAGTGTCTCACTATATATGTGTGTGTGCAGTGTATTAATCCCATGTCTCTGCTCCCGCCCTCAGGCACGAGTTGTTGGAAGAGGCGAGGAGGAAAGGCTTACCTTTCGCCCAATGGGACGGCCCCACAGTGGTGGCCTGGCTGGAGGTAGGCACTCCTCTACTCTGGCCTGGAGCCATTCTCAATCCTCCCGCCTCTGGGATAGATTTACAAGGTCTGTGCCAGACTCCCACTCTGTGAAGAAGATAATATTCTCCACCCCGGTGAAGTGGTCTATTCCTCCTCGACTCCCCAGTCTGCACACTCAGCATTCACCTGAGATACAACACCCATTATCCTCTAACCTCTGACCGGTGATGATGTTTCACATTTCAAATCAATTACCCGATGCCTTACTTCAGCCTAGTGGTCACCCTTTCTAATACGGCACTTCAAAATGCAAACCAGTTACTTTCCTTAAATCAAAACATGGGATGACACAGTGCTGTTACATAATCGTTGGATGTATTGTAATTACAACCCGGGGAAGTCCAATGCCGTAGTAGTCAGCATGTTACCCAGAGTTATTATAAAATGATTACGTCTCCGGCTGACATTACTCTTTGTGCTTTATTATATTAAGTCTATTATCTAATCCAGTGTTTCCCCAACTCCAGTCCTCCAGTACCCCAACAGTACTCATTTTTATTGTAGCCCTGGACAAGCACACCTGATACAACTGGTCAACTGATCATCAACCCTCAATGAGTTGAATGAGGTGTGTTTGTCCCAGGCTATAACAACACTGTGTGATGTTGGGGGTACTGGAAGAGTGGAGTTGGGAAACATTCTGGCGTTGGGCCTATGGGACCAGCAGTGTGTTGAATCCGGATCTCACGGATATTATGGGAGACAATGTCCCAGATTTTGATGTCACCTTGGTGGACGCCTCAGAGGCTGTTGGTAAAGGTCTACTCTGTGATTTACTATGCCATGTTCTCCCCAGCTTGTAATTGCTTGACATTACACCTCATAAAGGCCATAGTAATGTTGTGTAATATTGGGTATTCATTAAGTAAATGAATGCGTTGCCTATCAATGAATCATCACAGTTTATTTTCTGTCTTCATTGAAATATCCTATGTCTGTCCTATGTCTATGTCAGTTTTTCCTCATTTAATTATGATAGAACATGCTTGAACATACAAGGTGAACATTTCAACCATGACTGCCCCCTACTGTTTCTCAGATCTTTATTAAAACAAGGAAATGCTACTAAACTTGTCTACCATAAGTAAGGATGGTAGACAAGTCCTCCCACCACATCACCTATAATTTGTCAAAACAAGCTCACTCGCTACTTTACATGAAATCACAAATGGTCTTCCTCCTCCTGTTTCAGCTGTGGCTGGGGATGCCAGCCTGGTACGTGGCGGCGTGTCGCGCCAACGTGAAGAGCGGTGCCATCATGTCTGCCCTGTCGGACACAGAGATCCAGAGGGAGATTGGCATCAGTAACCCCCTGCACCGCCTCAAACTACGGCTGGCCATCCAGGAGATGGTGTCCCTCACCAGTCCATCTGCCCCGCCAACCTCCAGAACCGTGAGTGTCCATTGACACGCGCACACACACACACACACAAACACACCCATGAATGTAACTGCCGTCAGTGTTAGCTTAGCATATAGCGCTGCCTCTCTGAACCTGCCTCTGACTGGGCTTTAACCAGGCTCCTCTACCACACCAACACACGTGACCGCCTGCTTGACAACAAACACATCGAGCCATAGAAAAAGCATCCTATTCGATAGCTCCACCGGTGACATTTTGAGTGTGCTTACGGCACGTTCTTAACTCCGATATGCATGCATACACACACACACACGGTATAGTCTTCAAGGGTAAAGACACTCAAGAAGCTATTTCTGCTAGTTTGCATTGTAACGCCTTCACAGTCAGAGAGCCTGGCTTGTGTAGCATCTCTATCCTTTGTGTTGGTAACTGAATTTTGGAGAGAATGGGAGGAAAGCGGTTAAGGCCGGCTTGTTTATCTCTCAGTAGTGTCAGTCAGCTCATGCACTTAATTCAGCTCTGCAGCATTTACTCTAATTTAGCACACCAACAGCTGTTTTATACCTCAGTCTGATTCACAGCTCTGAGTTGTCATGGTGATTTCATGTAACCTCTGAGGAACCTGCTGAGCTTAATGCTACAAACTGTTTTATTCTATGTAGCTTTATCACACACACACACACACACACACACACACACACACACACACACACACACACACACACACACACACACACACTTAAACTGAATCTTTCATCAAGGAGCAGTGAACTCTGGGAATATGACTCTTTAGACCCCCTCTGCCCTGGCTCCACCTGCTGTGACTGGTGGTCAGTTCCCTGCCCCTCTGAAACAAATGACCACTTTAAGTTTACACTCCGGGTTAATCAACCCTGTAAATGCAGGGGGTGTGTCTGACAAGCAGAACACTGACGGGGAAAGGTGGGGTAGGGAGCTAACTTCTTTATTCGACCAGTCACAGGACTGGTTATTCTGCTGCCTTTAAGCTCAGAGACAGTGACGTCTGATTCACCCTATGGGGCCGACCCGAACCGTACTATGCTGCCCAGCACAGCTGGGCTTGGCTCGGCTCTGTAGTGTGAAACAAGCATGCATGAGCAGCCCTTTAGTACTGTGTCTTTAATAAAGATTGTCATCCCCTCAAGTGTTCTTATCTAGGTCGTGACAGCTTGATCCAGTGGGGCTGCAAAGCACAGCAATCATGGCTGCTAAAATTAGAATCAACAACAGATTAGAATGGGTTGGAATGGGGTTTAACGGTGTGTTACACTGAGGTATATCAAACTAGACTATTAGAATGGGGTTTAACGGTGTGGTACACTGAGGTATATCAAACTAGACTATTAGAATGGGGTTTAACGGTGTGGTACACTGAGGTATATCAAACTAGACTATTAGAATGGGGTTTAACGGTGTGGTACACTGAGGTATATCAAACTAGACTATTAGAATGGGGTTTAACGGTGTGGTACACTGAGGTATATCAAGACTAGACTATTAGAATGGGGTTTAACGGTGTGGTACACTGAGGTATATCAAACTAGACTATTAGAATGGGGTTTAACGGTGTGGTACACTGAGGTATATCAAACTAGACTATTAGAATGGGGTTTAACGGTGTGGTACACTGAGGTATATCAAACTAGACTATTAGAATGGGGTTTAACGGTGTGGTACACTGAGGTATATCAAACTAGACTATTAGAATGGGGTTTAACGGTGTGGTACACTGAGGTATATCAAACTAGACTATTAGAATGGGGTTTAACGGTGTGGTACACTGAGGTATATCAAACTAGACTATTAGAATGGGGTTTAACGGTGTGGTACACTGAGGTATATCAAACTAGACTATTAGAATGGGGTTTAACGGTGTGGTACACTGAGGTATATCAAACTAGACTATTAGAATGGGGTTTAACGGTGTGGTACACTGAGGTATATCAAACTAGACTATTAGAATGGGGTTTAACGGTGTGGTACACTGAGGTATATCAAACTAGACTATTAGAATGGGGTTTAACGGTGTGGTACACTGAGGTATATCAAACTAGACTATTAGAATGGGGTTTAACGGTGTGGTACACTGAGGTATATCAAACTAGACTATTAGAATGGGGTTTAACGGTGTGGTACACTGAGGTATATCAAACTAGACTATTAGAATGGGGTTTAACGGTGTGGTACACTGAGGTATATAAAACTAGACTATTAGAATGGGGTTTAACGGTGTGGTACACTGAGGTATATCAAACTAGACTATTAGAATGGGGTTTAACGGTGTGGTACACTGAGGTATATCAAACTAGACTATTAGAATGGGGTTTAACGGTGGTACACTGAGGTATATCAAACTAGACTATTAGAATGGGGGGTTTAACTGGTACACTGAGGTATATCAAACTAGACTATTAGAATGGGGTTTAACGGTGTGGTACACTGAGGTATATCAAACTAGACTATTAGAATGGGGTTTAACGGTGTGGTACACTGAGGTATATAAAACTAGACTATTAGAATGGGGTTTAACGGTGTGGCACACTGAGGTATATCAAACTAGACTATTAGAATGGGGTTTAACGGTGTGGTACACTGAGGTATATCAAACTAGACTATTAGAATGGGGTTTAATGGTGTGGTACACTGAGGTATATCAAACTAGACTGAGTCTGTTAGAAAGGGGTTTAACAGTGTGGTACACTGAGGTATATCAAACTAGACTGAGTCTGTTAGAAAGGGGTTTAACCTTGTGGAACACTGAGGTATATCAAACTAGACTGAGTCTGTTAGAAAGGGGTTTAACCTTGTGGAACACTGAGGTATATCAAACTAGACTGAGTCTGTTAGAAAGGGGTTTAACAGTGTGGTACACTGAGGTATATCAAACTAGACTGAGTCTGTTAGAAAGGGGTTTAACAGTGTGGTACACTGAGGTATATCAAACTAGACTGAGTCTGTTAGAAAGGGGTTTAACCTTGTGGAACACTGAGGTATATCAAACTAGACTGAGTCTGTTAGAAAGGGGTTTAACAGTGTGGTACACTGAGGTATATCAAACTAGACTGAGTCTGTTAGAAAGGGGTTTAACAGTGTGGTACACTGAGGTATATCAAACTAGACTGAGTCTGTTAGAAAGGGGTTTAACAGTGTGGAACACTGAGGTATATCAAACTAGACTGAGTCTGTTAGAAAGGGGTTTAACAGTGTGGTACACTGAGGTATATCAAACTAGACTGAGTCTGTTAGAAAGGGGTTTAACAGTGTGGAACACTGAGGTATATCAAACTAGACTGAGTCTGTTAGAAAGGGGTTTAACCTTGTGGTACACTGAGGTATATCAAACTAGACTGAGTCTGTTAGAAAGGGGTTTAACCTTGTGGTACACTGAGGTATATCAAACTAGACTGAGTCTGTTAGAAAGGGGTTTAACAGTGTGGTACACTGAGGTATATCAAACTAGACTGAGTCTGTTAGAAAGGGGTTTAACCGTGTGGAACACTGAGGTATATCAAACTAGACTGAGTCTGTTAGAAAGGGGTTTAACAGTGTGGTACACTGAGGTATATCAAACTAGACTGAGTCTGTTAGAAAGGGGTTTAACAGTGTGGTACACTGAGGTATATCAAACTAGACTGAGTCTGTTAGAAAGGGGTTTAACAGTGTGGTACACTGAGGTATATCAAACGAGACTAACTCTGTTAGAAAGGGGTTGAACAGTGTGGTACACTGAGGTATATCAAACTAGACTGAGTCTGTTAGAAAGGGGTTTAACCTTGTGGAACACTGAGGTATATCAAACTAGACTGAGTCTGTTAGAAAGGGTTTAACCTTGTGGAACACTGAGGTATATCAAACTAGACTGAGTCTGTTAGAAAGGGGTTTAACCTTGTGGAACACTGAGGTATATCAAACTAGACTGAGTCTGTTAGAAAGGGGTTTAACCTTGTGGTACACTGAGGTATATCAAACTAGACTGAGTCTGTTAGAAAGGGGTTTAACGGTGTGGTACACTGAGGTATATCAAACTAGACTGAGTCTGTTAGAAAGGGGTTTAACGGTGTGGTACACTGAGGTATATCAAACTAGACTGAGTCTGTTAGAAAGGGGTTTAACAGTGTGGTACACTGAGGTATATCAAACTAGACTGAGTCTGTTAGAAAGGGGTTTAACCTTGTGGAACACTGAGGTATATCAAACTAGACTGAGTCTGTTAGAAAGGGGTTTAACAGTGTGGAACACTGAGGTATATCAAACTAGACTGAGTCTGTTAGAAAGGGGTTTAACCTTGTGGTACACTGAGGTATATCAAACTAGACTGAGTCTGTTAGAAAGGGGTTTAACAGTGTGGAACACTTAGGTATATCAAACTAGACTGAGTCTGTTAGAAAGGGGTTTAACAGTGTGGAACACTGAGGTATATCAAACTAGACTGAGTCTGTTAGAAAGGGGTTTAACAGTGTGGAACACTGAGGTATATCAAACTAGACTGAGTCTGTTAGAAAGGGGTTTAACAGTGTGGAACACTGAGGTATATCAAACTAGACTGAGTCTGTTAGAAAGGGGTTTAACAGTGTGGTACACTGAGGTATATCAAACTAGACTGAGTCTGTTAGAAAGGGGTTTAACCTTGTGGAACACTGAGGTATATCAAACTAGACTGAGTCTGTTAGAAAGGGGTTTAACAGTGTGGTACACTGAGGTATATCAAACTAGACTGAGTCTGTTAGAAAGGGGTTTAACAGTGTGGTACACTGAGGTATATCAAACTAGACTGAGTCTGTTAGAAAGGGTTTAACCTTGTGGAACACTGAGGTATATCAAACTAGACTGAGTCTGTTAGAAAGGGGTTTAACCTTGTGGAACACTGAGGTATATCAAACTAGACTGAGTCTGTTAGAAAGGGGTTTAACCTTGTGGAACACTGAGGTATATCAAACTAGACTGAGTCTGTTAGAAAGGGGTTTAACAGTGTGGTACACTGAGGTATATCAAACTAGACTGAGTCTGTTAGAAAGGGGTTTAACCGTGTGGAACACTGAGGTATATCAAACTAGACTGAGTCTGTTAGAAAGGGGTTTAACCGTGTGGAACACTGAGGTATATCAAACTAGACTGAGTCTGTTAGAAAGGGGTTTAACCGTGTGGAACACTGAGGTATATCAAACTAGACTGAGTCTGTTAGAAAGGGGTTTAACAGTGTGGTACACTGAGGTATATCAAACGAGACTAACTCTGTTAGAAAGGGGTTGAACAGTGTGGTACACTGAGGTATATCAAACTAGACTGAGTCTGTTAGAAAGGGGTTTAACCTTGTGGAACACTGAGGTATATCAAACTAGACTGAGTCTGTTAGAAAGGGGTTTAACCTTGTGGAACACTGAGGTATATCAAACTAGACTGAGTCTGTTAGAAAGGGGTTTAACCTTGTGGAACACTGAGGTATATCAAACTAGACTGAGTCTGTTAGAAAGGGGTTTAACCTTGTGGAACACTGAGGTATATCAAACTAGACTGAGTCTGTTAGAAAGGGGTTTAACAGTGTGGAACACTGAGGTATATCAAACTAGACTGAGTCTGTTAGAAAGGGGTTTAACCGTGTGGAACACTGAGGTATATCAAACTAGACTGAGTCTGTTAGAAAGGGGTTTAACCGTGTGGAACACTGAGGTATATCAAACTAGACTGAGTCTGTTAGAAAGGGGTTTAACAGTGTGGAACACTGAGGTATATCAAACTAGACTGAGTCTGTTAGAAAGGGGTTTAACCGTGTGGAACACTGAGGTATATCAAACTAGACTGAGTCTGTTAGAAAGGGGTTTAACCGTGTGGAACACTGAGGTATATCAAACTAGACTGAGTCTGTTAGAAAGGGGTTTAACAGTGTGGTACACTGAGGTATATCAAACTAGACTGAGTCTGTTAGAAAGGGGTTTAACAGTGTGGAACACTGAGGTATATCAAACTAGACTGAGTCTGTTAGAAAGGGGTTTAACCTTGTGGTACACTGAGGTATATCAAACTAGACTGAGTCTGTTAGAAAGGGGTTTAACCTTGTGGTACACTGAGGTATATCAAACTAGACTGAGTCTGTTAGAAAGGGGTTTAACGGTGTGGTACACTGAGGTATATCAAACTAGACTGAGTCTGTTAGAAAGGGGTTTAACAGTGTGGAACACTGAGGTATATCAAACTAGACTGAGTCTGTTAGAAAGGGGTTTAACCTTGTGGTACACTGAGGTATATCAAACTAGACTGAGTCTGTTAGAAAGGGGTTTAACCTTGTGGTACACTGAGGTATATCAAACTAGACTGAGTCTGTTAGAAAGGGGTTTAACAGTGTGGTACACTGAGGTATATCAAACTAGACTGAGTCTGTTAGAAAGGGGTTTAACCTTGTGGTACACTGAGGTATATCAAACTAGACTGAGTCTGTTAGAAAGGGGTTTAACCGTGTGGAACACTGAGGTATATCAAACTAGACTGAGTCTGTTAGAAAGGGGTTTAACCGTGTGGTACACTGAGGTATATCAAACTAGACTGAGTCTGTTAGAAAGGGGTTTAACAGTGTGGTACACTGAGGTATATCAAACTAGACTGAGGTGGATATGCATGTTTGTATTTGTGTCTGTTTGCTACAAACCCCTGTACTAATCCACTACTACACTAGGTTATGGTGAACCAGTCTTGTCATGCATGGTAAATGTGTTCCTTTGGCCCGTATGTGTTGCACCTGTGTAGGTGGGCTGCTCCTGTCTTATGTGCTGTTTTTGTCTATCCAAAGTCAGAAGTTGCCCCTAACCACTGATACAGGATCAGATAGTATTTCACCCCTTTAATGGATAAGGTTATGATGGGGACAGAGTATCTGATCCTAGATCTGTGGTTAAGGACATCTTCTACCTCAGTCAGTTTTGTGTCTGTGTTTGTTTGTGTACTGTGCATGCCCTTTGACCCCAGAGGGGCGGGCCTGCTCATCATCTGACCATGATGCTATAACACTATTGGCTTACAGTGGTGCTGCTCTTCTTCTTTAATACTGCTTGCCCCTCCTGGCGGACTACTGCTGCTGCTGCTGTCTTCTTCTCTTGGTCACCTCACTCCTAGCCGTCAGGCAATGTATGGGTGACCCACGAGGAAATGGAGACCCTCGCAGTACCCTCCTCCAAAACGGTTAGTCCCTCCTCTCCTTTTACCTCTTCTCTGCTCTCACTCACTTGCTTTCACTGCAGTGTTGAGACTTGTCAATGGCTGCTTTACTGAGGCCTGTACTGAGGACTAGCCTAGCAGTTAGAGCATTGGGCCAGTAACCAAAAGGTCACTGATTTGAATAACCGAGCCGACAAGGTGAAAAATCTGTCATTGTGCCCTTGTGTAAGGAACTTCACCCTGATTTGCTCCAGGGGTATTAACCCTATAAAACAATACATTTCACTGCGCCTATCTGGTGTATGTGACAATAAAACATGTTTTTCCCCCTATAGGATTTGGAGGGTAGGGAGATTGAATAACAGTAGGTTTGTTGATAATGTGGTTAGACTTCATCACATCACATCCATTCTCCGTTTCATTATAATGGGTAAAGAAGGCTTTTTAATTGTAATGACTGGTGCACTGCCCTATATTTACCAGTATGTGTTGGTGTTACTGCTATGGTTCAGGGAGCTGCGTTGCCCTTGGGTACCATACTGTATTTACCCTATAATTACCTGTGTTTATGGTACGTTTCAGCCAGCTGTTGATTAGATACAGCACATGTCAAGACATAATGCTATTTTTTTTCCATTAGAAATTTCATCCTTTTAAACCTGACAGTGATCAGCTGATTGTACATAGGATTCACACTACAAGACCGGTGTAAGAAGCTACATCAAATCAGATACAGGTCTGCTAACTGATACAGTATGTTCCCGAACATGTTCATTTAAAACCTATTGGTTCTGTCTCAAGATTAAAGCTTGCTGGATTACTAGTCACTGCAGGTGTCATTCATGTCAATCCCTAGGACACAGACAGCTGTGTACTATACTGTACATGTAATAATGGATCTCTTTGAGCTTGAACATAAAGGTTATTCTTTGTTCCACTGTTCTCCCTGCCTCTAATACAGCCTGCATGTCAGGCACAATGAGGCTAATAGCCAAATCCGTACCATTGTACGGAGGGTGAACCGCGGGGGAAAAGGCTCTCATTTGTGCCAGGCGTTTTGTGCGAATGGGGTTGGATTGGCCTAATGTGGCAGCAGCCCCGTCTCCAAATCAAATGTAATCTGGCAGCAGCTCAGCCCAGGACTAAAGGGATAACTGTGTTACTCTCCCATGGGGCCAGTTCAGTTCACACGCTAAAGGGAGGAAATCATTCTCCCTTCTCAGATTGCAGATAAATCCCACAGGCCACTTTCCCTCCCTCGAATAGTGATTTTTCATGCATATTTAGATGGAGTTCTACTTTTAGATGTGAATAGTTTGTTCTGGGAATATATGTGAGGGAGACCTCTACTGTACGTTCTGAGGCCTTTGTTCTGACTTGAGCAAGTCAAGAGCCTCTGATGCTAGAGTAGAGACTATTGGACTGTAGATGAAGTCCAGTGACCTGTTGCTATTATGTTCTCATGCATATTGCTACTGTTTCTTTTCCATGCCTGACCAATGACAGAGGTCCGGGGAGTCCGAGGAGGGGAGCTGGGCGCAGGTAAAGGATTTGCGGTCTCTCTCATGGATTAGAACAGTAGAATTGTAGATTATTTAGACTTACTCTATTTTTATTTAACCTTTGTTTAACTAGGCACACACCAGAGTTGTCTATGTGGCTACTTTTAAACCTCAAAATCGTGTACAGATGAACAATGGGCTACAGTATGTAATTGTTTCCTTGTCATTGTCAGACTCTAGCGTATGGTGACATGAACCATGAGTGGATAGGGAACGAGTGGTTGCCCAGTCTAGGACTACCTCAGTACCGCAGCTACTTCATGGAGTGCCTGGTGGACGCCCGCATGCTGGACCACCTCACCAAGAAGGACCTCCGGGTGCATCTCAAAATGGTGGACAGCTTTCACAGGTACACCTGCCCTCCTCCTGCCTGATGTAGGATTTGATCAGAAAGTGTAGTCTCATTTTGTGGTAATAAGTGGCTTTTCTCACGTTCCCATGTCTTTAGGACAAGTTTGCAGTATGGTATCATGGGTCTGAAGAAGCTCAACTATGACAGGAAAGAGCTGGAGAGACGCAGAGAGCACAGCCAGCATGAAATGAGAGGTACTTAAAGGGAAATTCCACCCAAAAACAATATTTTGGTATTTGTTGCATTAGTCCATTGTTGACATAGTCCCAAAATGTTTTTGCTTGTCAGCAATCACATTTTCAAGATATGTAACTTTCAAAACACAGAAATCATCCCCGTATGATGCATTTAGTATCATATGACGCAAAACGCAGGATCATATGATGCAAAATCCCTCAAATGGGGATGATTTCTGTATTTTTTAAAGTTATATACAGTATCTTCAAAAGTTGATTGGTGACAGTCCCAAAATGTTATGCTTATGTCAACAATGGACTAATGAAACAAATACCAAAAGATCGTTTTTGGGTGGACTTTTTTTCTTTTAAAAAGACTGCTCTTGGAACGATTATGAAGTCCGTTAAGCTAAAATATATTCTACTAGTGTCTAATTACAATCTCGTTAGTAATCTGCTAAGGCAAATAATATTTGTGGAAGCGCACTTACTTCACAGTATGTATTGCATTCTATTGTGAAATATAGCCAAGCAGTCATAGAGATAGGAGGTGATGGTCAGTAAGGACCAATCTAGCAGAGCCCAGAGGTTCTCTTCATCATGTAACCAGACATGGAAATATTCTGTGTCTGTGGCCCAACACCCATGTTGTGTTTACTGTAATACCATGTCTGTGTGCCCCAGACGTGCTGGTGTGGAGCAACGAGCGGGTGATTCGCTGGGTCCAGAGCATCGGCCTAAAGGACTATGCCAACATCCTGCTGGAGAGCGGCGTGCACGGGGCCCTGGTCGCCCTCGATGACAACTTTGACCACACCAGCCTGGCGCTGCTCATCCAGATCCCCAACCAAAGCACTCAGGTCAGATCCCTCTGCCCCGCATCACGCTATAGCATAGTTACGCCACGAGCGCTATGCATAATATACTAGCGTAAGAGGAAGACATTAACATCTTCATTCCAAGAGTCCGTGTCCGTAGTCTTGTCTCTCTAAAAGCAAGTGAATTATGATGTTAAATTGAACAGTGTTTTCAATTGTTTAGATTTTAGATTTTCAGGACAGAATAAATGATTTAGAGGATACACTTCAAACACATCTTTTAATTTCTCAGTCTTTCCATCTCAAACAGGTCTAATAATACCCTGAGTGCCAGACCAGTAGGTCAACAGAGAGCTGTTTGGTCATGCTAGCTTGGTATCAAAATGACTGAAAGCGCCTGGAGCCCCAAATAAAGAGACCTACAACTTCCATTTCAAATGTCCCTAATAAGACCTATTTACCCTTCCTCTCCCCAGGCACGTCAGATTCTGGAGAGGGAATATAATAACCTGCTAGCCCTGGGCACTGAGAGACGACTGGACGAGGTGAGTGACTCCTGTCACCCGGACAGCTAGCCCCGCTGTTACCATGGGTGATGGGCCGTGGCAGACAGACACACACACCTGGGTTTGTTGTCAATCATTACTCTGTTTTCCACCATCTCACTGCACCTCAGACCTGTCCTCAGTTTCCACTTCCCACCCATCACTCATTTGTCTCTCATATTGTCTTAGAGTTGGTTTGAGATATAAATATAAGGGGCCTTGGGAAATTAGTAATATTTGTTAGCTATACACTAACACTATAAACACTATATGCAGACACAAGCTGTTCTCAGACCAGTTTATTTGGTGATAAGATAATGGCTGCCATCTCTCAACTCAATCCCTAACGTGTTCGTGTCTCTGTCTGTGTGTCTGTCCATCAGTATGAAGATAATGACCTCCGGGGGCCATCGTGGAGGAGGCAGTTCCCCCCGCGGGACGTCCATGGGATCAGTATGATGCCCGGCTCGGCAGAGACCCTCCCCGCTGGCTTCCGCGTCACCACCGGCTCACACTCCCGTAGGCTACCCCCCGAAGGTGAGCTCTCCCACAGACCCCCTGCATGGCCAAGACCCCCACTAAGTAGACCTTAACAATTAAACTAGAGCATTCAGTTTAGGGAACTTAGCATGGATGAATGTGAATTGCTAAAAATGTTTCAGGGTAAATTGCACTCAAACACTAACAAACAAATGTATTTGATTAAGAGTGTACCTGGATACATTTAATTTCTGTGTTAGAGTTTGGGGGGGGGGGGTGTCCTCTTGCCCCTCTCTTTACTTGGAGCTCTCTCCCCATCACTCTCTCTCGTCTATGGGTGTATGGATGGAGCATGTTGCTGACTGTACCTGTATTTCCTCTGCTCTGGGACTGCTGCTCTGTGTGCAGTGCTCTATGAGGCGCTGGATGACAGTCCTGACGACATGTATTTGGACTGGTTTCAAGGTCAGATATACTGGAGCGATACCATGTGGCCTGCTGTTGGCCTGTGTGCCTTTACGCCCCCCCAAAATTCCCCAGTTCCTGCTGTCCACCCTACCGTACCTCTTCTCATCTCCAACTGTCTTCTCTCTCTACCTCTACTGCTCTGTTCCTCTGTTTCGTTCTGCTCCTGATGCCAACTACAAGGGTGGCCATTTGTTTGTCCAGGGTGTCCGTTTGTTATTGTAGACATATTGTGTGTCCAGTAATTGTTACTCAGGTTGCTGTTATTAGCACAGTAGTTTTTAGTTCCAGCCTCTGCTGCTGCACCCTTGAAGTTAAAGCAATGAATCCCCTTTGCATATGTTAGCTGAGCTATGTTAGCTGAGCTATGTTAGCTGAGCTATGTTAGCTGAGCTATGTTAGCTGAGCTATGTTAGCTGAGCTATGTTAGTTCAGCTATTTTAGTTCAGCTATTTTAGTTCTGCTATTTTAGTTCTATGTTATTTGAGCTATGTTAGTTGCCCTGTAATAAACATTTATGATGGAAAAGATGGATGTTTTACAGTTGCCGGTTTGTGTCGCTCCTCGCCCTGTTGTTAAAAGAGGATGCTGGTCAAAATCTTCACGTTTTCAAGGGAATGAGAGATGTATTGAAACTTGCGTCTGTGATTGTGGCCCAGTGAGTTATAGCTGAACTGTAGTGTAGCAGGCTGCATTATGCCAGAACTCACTCCGGAATTATGGACGCAACTTCTGATTCAAGTCTATCGCTGACATCCGATTGCAGGTTTTGACCAGAGTTCTTCTCTAACACTCTGTCCCCAGTGTAATCGAGCTGCCTTCCTGTATCTGCCTCTATCTGTGGTCCCTGGTCTGTGGTGGTGATGACATTCACAGACTTGTTCCTGTGCGAGGTGTGATTCACTCAAAATGGCCACGTGCACACCTCCTCTGAGTGTGCGATGCAATGTGCCTTGGCTTTGCTAGCTGACATTTTGACTAACCTCGTTCCCGTGTGTGGTGCGTGTGTGTGCAGTGTGTTGTATCCACAGTATGGTCTACTGTTCTCCTAGCCCTTATCAACTGGTTTAGAGTCCGTTTTGTTTGTCTCTCTCATTTGTTTGTCCCTCTCACAGTGGGCAATGGGAGCTGATCCTGTGTCAGTTGTTATGGGCATAAAGTAAGTTGGATAGTATTATCTACTGACCCTGGGCCCACTCTGGGTGTTGAAGCTAAGTGACTAACTGACGGGTCTCTGTCTCCCCCTACAGTTGGCCCCTTAGCAGTGCAGCGTCTGGACAGCTCTACAGTGAGGACCTACTCCTGCTGAGGGAGGAGAAGAGAGACTGTAAGCTGTAAGTCACACACATTATCCCTGTACAAGCTATCAGTTGCGCATACACACATGCTCACGCACAAACTCTCCCTCTCTCTTACATCTGTCGTTCTGCTCAGGGACAGCAAATGACTGTGAGAAATTGGAACTGGGTGAGAGGGTAACTTGTCTTTACAAATAACCATGTTTGCTTGGAGAGGAGAGTCCCCTAGTGCAGGCACTCATGATCAGATCATAGGAGTCAAAGGCAGCAGCATGAGGCGGCCTCACTCTGTTGTCCCTCCTTTAATCTCTGTCCAGCACAGACAACTACAGCCACAGAACACATGGAACTGTATTCCACATCAGGTAACTGATGCAAGCAGTAGAATCAGATAAAAATAGATAAAAATACACCTTGTGGAACAGCGGGGACTGTGAAGAGACACAAACAGGTAGTATGGCAGTAATATACTTTTTGTATTGTAGATATGTAGTGGTGTAATACTGTTAAATTATGTACTGTTTTATATTTTGTTTTATGTGTGATGTAAGTGCCTTAATGTGTTCGGACCCAAGGAAGAGCAGCTGCTGCCTTGGCAGGAATTAATGGGGATCCCTAATAAATACATGAATAGCCCTGAATGCCAAGGTAGAGAGATATATGGCAGCTACGGGAATCTGTCTCAAGTGAGATAATGTTACACAATTAGTAATGTCAACAATAATTCCCATATGATACAATCCATGTTCATGACAACTGCACTGTCACTGTGGATAAAGCTTCACAGTGGCACAGTGTAAGTAAACCATACCTCCTCTCTTTCAGGTCCAGATACTGTATGTAGAGAAGGTCTTACTGTACCTTGGAGCTGCTGGATGGGTCATCCTGCCTGGAACAAACATTCTGACGAGACGCACTGCCAAGAAGCACCCCCCTACCTACCCTCCCACCCACTCTACCCCCGAAAAAGAGAGAGGGGGGGGCAGCGAGGGGTGCCTCTTGCCAAGTCGCCCCCCCTCTGCACTTACGAGTCAAGGCCCCCTGAAACCTGGGCAGCAGCTGCCGGTGCTACTTTCCTTTAATCTGTCCTGTTGTCACCGTTTCTACCTTTTACATGTACAATAACTTGTTGAAGCATAATGTACTGTGTATTTCTTCTACCGGGAGATGTGTAGGTTATCTGTAAATTAATATAAATATGAGGTTTTTTTAATATATATATATATATATAAATATATACACATCTATATTACAAAAAAAAAAGATATTCAGAGTTTGTGCAAATAACCCCCCACCTTCCCATTTCAAGTCCATGACCTTGGTTAAACTATGCTGCTCTTTGAATATTTCTCCAACATTCCCAGAGAGACCATTTTGTACATAGTTATTTTCCATTGTGCTGATAAATTTGTGTTTTCACCTTGGAGAGACTGTCCATCTGGTCGCCATGTGACCCCCCCCCCCCCCCAGCAGGTAAAGCCTGCCCTCTAGTGGCGTGTACAGCCCCATGTATCTGAGTCACCAGCCACAACCCCTCAACTCACAATCATGACGGAGCCCATCTCATAGCAGAGCATTCTGGGAGGACACAGAAACGCACTGTGACGTCTACTGATGATGTGACAAGCACTTTGATACAACCACAGAAACTGTGGACTACAGCCACAGACGGACTCCACTCTGAAGCTACTCAGCTCAGAGATCAACTAACAGCAGGAACACTCTTCATCAGATGATCTCACTCACCTACAGTACCTTGACCATAAAGCCATACATGAATAAACTCAAGCTGAACTTTTTTTATTTTGCCGTGGGGTCCGACTCAGCATCGCTGAGAAATAACTGAAAGACAGACTGCTTATCTCAGTGTGCGTAGAGTGTATATGAACATGTCGAAGTGAGGTGAATTTTAATGACAAACCTGTTGCTTGCTGTGACATTGGTGTAACTGTTAACTCTTTTTTTTTGTCTGAGTTGCCAGGGAAAACTATTGTACAGCCCTCCTACCTGTCTTTGAGTTATTTCTGCTGGAGTACTTGATCAAGTTTGACTTTTGACTTTTACATCCTCGATTTGCACAAACAAAGAATCATTTTATTTTGTGTCCATTTTTTATTCATTACTAATTGTATTTTGGTCAAAACTAAGTGGTGATCAAACAAATTTTCATTGCCAATAAAAAAAAATACTGTCAGTGAAGTAGCTGTTGAAATGACTATTTTTCACTCATTGTTTCACTTCAGAGCTCTAGTATGAAGAGTTCATTCATCATATTAAACTATAAGATATAAACTAAACATGACAATTATTTTATTTAACTAGGGAGGTCCGTTAAGAACAAATTCTTATTTACAATGACGGCCTACCGGGGGTTGGGACCCCCCTCCCACAAAATAAAAAAAAATGTATATATATACAGTGGGAGAACAAGTATTTGATACACTGCCGATTTTTCAGGTTTTCCTACTTACAAAGCATGTAGAGGTCTGTAATTTTTTATCATAGGTACACTTCAACTGTGAGAGATGGAATCTAAAACAAAAATCCAGAAAATCACATTGTTTAAGTAATTCATTTGGGAACAAAACATTGGGAACACCTTCCTGATGTTGAGTTGCCCTCAGAACAGCCTAAATTCATCGGGCCATGGATTCGAAAGCGTTCCACTGGGATGCTGGCCCATGTTGACTCTAATGCTTCCCACAGTTGTGTCAAGTTGGCTGGATGTCCTTTGGGTACTGGACCATCCAGCAGCGTTGCACTTAAATCGTCTTGCCCATTCACCCTCTGAATGGTACACATACACAATCCATGTATTAATTGTCTCAAGGCTTTAAAATGACTCTAACTCTTTAGTCTCATCCCCTTCATCTACACTGATTTGAAGTGGATTTTAAATAAGTGACATCAATCAGGGATCATAACTTTCACCTGGTCAGTGTATGTTATGGGAAAGAGCAGGTGTTCCTAATGTTTTGTGCTCACAGTGTATAATCATACAGTACATTTGAACCACTAGATGGCATCACTGGCCAGCACAAAATTCATCCACCTACCTGTCCCATGAATTACATGGTTATTAAAGTTTAAATATAGAATTCAAAGTCCTTATGCATATTGGTAAGTATGTGACAAATCCAAAGCAGTACACACACACACACACACACACACACACACACACACACACACACACACACACACACACACACACACACACACACACACACACACACACACACACACACACACACACACACACACACAGTATCTGAGCCTTTGTTTACCCAGGGTCACTCTCGATCATCCCCAACTGTTCTTGAGGAGGGTCATCCAAGTTCAAGCCCTGTCTGCATCACACCCATTTACAAAGCAGCATGTTTGTGTACTGTAGTTGCATCAATAACAAATAACCTTTAAAAAAAAATCTATTCCAATTTTGTTCAAAGGTTGTACTGTTGGTGAGAGTATAGAAGCTTTCCCTGTCTGTCTTTGACTGCAGCCAGATCTAGTGCACCCCTGGTATTGCTCTAGCCCGGAGAGGAAATTAACAAACCAAGACCTAATAATGTTCCATGGTTCAACCACCTGCATTTATATCCTAATGAGGCTGTCACCCTTTTTTGAATGCACTTCCATACACAGACCAGCCTCTGAAGCAACAAAACAAAACAAATTCAATTAGGGCACTGATGCTTTTTCTTAGCGCATGAGATCCTCGCCACTCAAAGGCAATAACAATGCCTAAGGTTCATTTACACAATGCACTATAAGAAAATACTTTTGATGCCTCCCATCTTGACTCTGGAAGAGAGATTCTCCATTATCAATTCACCTCAGAGCTAAAGGTGTTAGTTCTTAAACAGAGAAAAGGGTTGGTTATAAGAGTTGTGGCTATTTGTTCTCCGATGAAAAGCTCCATAGCAGCTTGGGCTGAATCCATTGTAATCCACCTTTTTGGTAGAGAGACAGTGGCAGCAATAACAATGAGGTGGCGAATGGAAGATGGGAGTGATTTCCAGGTAACAGGCTCACAGATAAGAGCACAATGGGGAGGAAGGACTGATGTGCCCTCGCTGTGACCTGGCTCACACAATCAGCTCCCAACACACACACACCTCTCTCAGGTCCTGAGGGAGCTACTGCAGTGGATACCTGTCTGTATTGAGAAGGTGGTGCTGCATGTAGCCCTGGGTGATATAAAAAATACATTGTATGATCGATTCAAAGTCCATTATTTCCATAAAACAATTCCACCCTCCTATTTGAACAGATAGAAAACAGGACTTATTTTACTGTGCTCAAGTTTCTAAAAGTGACAGTGTGTGTGTGTGAGTGAGTCCATCTCCCTGTGTGTTCATCCTCCCTGATGCAGAGACAGAAAGGTTTGCTACTCCAGGTGACAGAGGCAGTAAAATGTGACTAGGGGGCAGTATCTTCATTTTTGGAAAAATAACGTTCCCGTAGTAAACGGGATATTTTGTCAGGACAAGATGCTAGAATATGCACATAATTGACAGCTTGGGATAGAAAACACTCTAAAGTTTCCAAAACTGTAAAAATATTGTCTGTGGGTATAACAGAACTGATATTGCAATCCAATCCGGAAGTGCCTCATGTTTTGCGTTCCAATGCGTCCCTATTGAGCAGTGAATGGGCTATCAACCAGATTACTCTCCGTATTCCCCAAAGTGTCTACAGCATTGTGACTTAGTTTTACACATTTATGTTGAAGAAGACGCGTAAGCGGCTACATTGCGCAACTGGTCACCTGATGGCTCCCAGAGTGATTCTCTTGTAAAATACAGAGGTAGCCATTACTCCAATCGGTCCTACTGAAAAACCAATTGTCCCAGTGGATATCTTATTGAATAGATATTTGAAAAACACCTTTGAGGATTGATTATAAACAACGTTTGCCATGTTTCTGTCGATATTATGGAGCTAATTTAGAATATTTTTCAGCATTTTCGTGACTGCAATTTCTGGCCGATTTCTCAGCCAAATGTGAAGAACAAATGGAGCTATTTCGCCTACAAAAATAATATTTTTGGAAAAAAGGAACATTGGCTATCTAACTGGGAGTCTCGTGAGTGAAAACATCCAAAGCTCATCAAAGGTAAACGATTTCATTTGATTGCTTTTTTGATTTCCATGACCAAGTTACCTGCTGCTAGCTGGACAAAATGCTATGCTAGGCTATCGATAAACTTACACAAATGCTTGTCTAGCTTTGGCTGTAAAGCATATTTTGAAAATCTGAGATGACAGGGTGATTGACAAAAGGCTAAGCTGTGTCTCAATATATTTCACTTGTGATTTTCATGAATAGGAATATTTTCTAGGAATATTTATGTCCATTGCGTTATGCTAATTAGTGTCAGTCGATGATTACAGTCCCTCATGCGGGATGGGGAGTCACTAGAGGATAACAGAATGACTTAGCTGCTCACAGAGGTGTGGCCATGACCATGCGGCTGGCTTACCTCACCACAATATTTCCCAGGGTCCTTGGCGTCACCTGCTGCATATCATTGTCGATCACACTGACTAGAGAAGAGAGAGGTGCATAGAAATCTGATTTATAGGGCTTATATTTCAGCAGTGGGCAATGTGGGATGTCAAAACGTGGGTTGCTCTGAAGTTCAACCATTGTATTGATGGTGTGTGTTTTTTCTTTTCCCAAGCCAATATGCCTAGACTCCTCTCAAACGTGCCCATGTTAAAACGATTACAGTGTGACATTAATACCTTTTAGTATTTGACAACTACATGTAACAGTTGCAGAGCCTGAAAAGCAGTGTCTCTCTCTGCATACTGGTCAGGTAAATGGACTATTTCAGAACATTTGGGATAGTCCCAGAGGCGTCATGCCCATAGGTGGCACGTGCCCCCTCATATTTGTCCGGTTTAAAAAATACAGATTTTGTTTTTGTAAATGTGTTGTTGTTGTTTCTCTGGAATACTACTAGCCACCTATAAAAGTTATGAAGTTGACTTTAGCTATCCCAGATAGTACCTAGTTATGAGGTTGGGAGAACCTAAGAAGCCATTTCAGGCTATCAATCAAGTTAGAGTAGATGGTTCTACACTACATGACCAAGTATGTGGACATCTGCTCATCGAGCATCTTATTCGAAAATGAATATGCTATAACAGCCTCCACAGCATTAATATGCCATAACAGCCTCCACTCTTCTGGGAAGGCTTTCCACTAGATGTTGGAACATTGCTGTGGGGACTTGCTTCCATTCAGCCACAAGAGCATTAGTGAGGTTGGCCTGGCTCGCAGTCAGCGTTCCAATTCATCCCAAAGGTTTTTGATGGGGTTGAGGTCAGGGCTCTGTGCAGGCCAGTCGAGTTCTTCCACACCGATCTCGACAAACCATTTCTGTATGGACCTCGCTTTGTACACGGGGGCATAGTCATGCTGAAACAGGAAAGGGCCTTCCCCCAAACTATTGCCATAAAGTTGGAAGCACAGAAATGTCTAGAATGTCATTGTATGCTGTAGCATTAAGATTTCCCTTCACTGGAACTAAGGCGCCTAGCCCGAACCATGAAAAACAGCCCCAGACCATTATTCCTCCTCCACCAAACTTTACAGTTGACACTTTGTATTCGGGTATGTAGAGTTCTCCTGTCATTCATCACTCCAGAGAACGTGTTTCTATTGCTCCAGAGTCCAATGGCGGCGAGCTTTACACCACTCCAGACAGATGCTTGGCTGCTCTGTCATGGAAACTAATTTCATGAAGCTCCCAACAAACAGTTATTGTGCTGACGTTGCTTCCAGAGGCAGTTTGGAACTCGGTAGTGTGTGTTGCAACCGAGGACCGACGATTTTTATGCGTTACGTGCCTCAGCACTCAGCGTTCCCGTTCTGTGAGCTTGTATAGCCTACTACTTCGCGGCTGAGCCGTTGTTGCTCCTAGATGTTTCCACTTCACAATAACAGCACTTACAGTTGACCAGGGTAGCTCTAGCAGGGCAGAAACTTGACAAACTGACTTGTTGGAAAGGTGTCATCCTATGACGGTGCCACGTTGAAAGTCACTGAACTCAGGCCTCCCGAGTGGCGCATCAGTCGAATTCACTGCATCGCAGACCCGAGTTCAATCCCAGTGACCGGGAGTCCCATAGGGTGGCGCACAATTGGCCCAGTGTCGTTCTGGTTTGGGATGGGTTTGGCCAGGAGTCTTTACTTGGCTCATCGCGCTCTAGCGACTCCTTGTGGTGGGCCGGGCGCCTGTAGGCTGGAACGGGTTTGCCAGCCTGACCAGCAGGGGGAGACAGGGAGTTTCCCAGACCAATACAGGAGGATGTGATGGCTGAGCCACTCTGATGAAAGGAGAGTGGGAGAAAGAGGACAGAGGGCATACAGGGTGAGATCATTAAGACTTTACACTTTTAATGCCACGACTCATGCAACTTCCACACTATTCTCCTATCTCTGCAACACACATGCACTTTATAAACACACATTCACACGTGCGTACACACACACACATAGAAACATACACACGCATGCACACATACATACATATAGCCTAGCCCTCAAAGATCAATGTAACGTCACAATCTCAACTTTTTCCCACACAACCATAAAACGTTTTACAGAATGTGCAAAAGAGAACCAATTATTCATACATTTAAGTGGAATAAAAGTCAGTTTCATGCGTGTCATTAAAGCTGTGGTTGAGCCCTGTGTTCTTCCTGTGAGCACAGTTAACCTACATTACCAGAACTATGACAGCTCCTATGGGCTCTCTGACTCACACAACCAACCTCCACTCTACACAGCTGCTCCACTTTCCACTGAGATATCTCTGTCTATTCTGTCTCCCTGGTTCCAACCTAAATTCTGCAGAACCATCAAATAGGTGACACATCACACAGGGGAGGCTCTGGTGGAGGATAGGAGAAGAGAATATAACCAATTGTCACCACCGCAAATAGTTTTCTTGCTATATCCTCATCATTGTATCCTGTTGTCATGGAGATGTCTGAATGTGAGAGGACTCTATCTAACCTACTTCACTTTCTTCTCTAGCATTTTGGACTAAGCTTCTATCCATATCATAAGGCATTCTTTGCTTGGAGGGGGGGGTGACTGTGATGGAGACGTCGCATAACATCCCAGATCAATGGAGGGAGAGAAATCAATGCTCCCCCTCTAGCCACCAGGGCAGTGCCCTCTGAACTGGGGATGTTCTGCACCTCTCAGGGCTCATTAATCATCAGCAGGTTAATCATTCCCTGTAGACTTCAAAGCCCTTCTACCTCCGGCCAACGCTGACGGCCAACACTGAGGTCTCCCCCAATAGGAGACACAGAAGGGGGACACGTCTCCCCCAGACCCACCTACCTGGTCAAAATTCAAGGCCTATCAGCCAGTGGCCTCAGCCACCTCAGTGACCAATGACAACAAACCAGCCAATGTTCTGCTTCCTCCTCAGGTGTGGAAGCAGGGAGATGACATGGTGTATTATGCCCACCGTATGTTTACAGCTCTGTTTACACATCTTTTATATATGTGGATAGATATCAATAAACCTGTGCAGAGTAGCTGTGTGTCTGCTCAGCCCACATATAGATCAGTGCAGAAACGGCAGATTCTAGCAACACATGTAGACTGTGACAGCCCTCTCTAAATGGGAACATGTGAGGATTACACAATAAACCCACTGAGCTGTGGCAGCAGCGTTGCGTTTAAATTCACGCTGTTAGCAGCAGTCGTTGTAATTGCGGCATAGATTTCAGACAGCAATTAAAGCCCGGGAACAGAGATGAGCAGAGACAACCAATACAATGGCCCAATATAGTTGTACTCGCCGATTAAACACTTAGAAGGAAAACAATGCCCAGGGCTTTATGGTCTGCTTACATAACCAGGTACATTTGGGCTGTTAGTGGATACTAGAACACAGAGAATAAAACACCTTGGAACATCTCTGGGTATTTTGAAGGCCACCTGCAGCACTACCCAATGCCATGGGAAAAGTATAGATCTCCAGTGCTTTATTAATTGATTGATAACCAATCTTTGTTTCAAATACTTTCATTTTGTCCCGAGTTCATCCTCATGTGTAAGGGGCAGCAGTAGCCTAGAGGTGAGAGAGGCGGACCAGCAGCCGGGAAGGCTTCTGGTTCAAGCCGTGTGCCGGGCAACACAAAAATGGGAATGGAACTGAATTGGAAAGCTGCTGGACTCTGTCTGATCCCATGTAACATCGCCTGTCGTTGTGACCTTGAGCAAAGCACCTAACCCCCAACAATTACTCTCAATCGAGGGGTGCTGCACTGCTGCTAACCTTATGCCTCTCAACGTGTCTGTGTTAGAGGTATTCATGTGTCCACCCCAACTTGAATACAACGGACCTGACCTAGGACCCAAGAGGTTTGGATCCGGGTCCTCAGGTCTGGGTCCAACCTCTAGTCTGTGTGTATCTGGGAGTGTTGGTAAAGACAGAAGACATTTCCATTCTAACCAATGGCCAATACTTTAACACGTTGCATACTGCAATAGCCTTGAAATTCCGAGCTGTTTTTATTCCCGCGAGTGGAAGGAAGGCCTATTTATATGCCACTGCACTGCTTAGTTCTCCAGACTTTGAGTGTTCTTAAACAGCAAGGCTACGCTAAGCAGGAAAAAATCTCCATGGCACATTCAAAACACTGAAGCCGGACGTTATCGTTATATTCCCAATGACAGGGAAATGTACCTAGTGAAAACGAGTCGACTGAGCAAGGCTCCGGATGGCCACCAGAGAGAGGGATACTGAGAGGAAATCAGTGTGAAAACAGGTTTAGACATGGACGAGGGATAAAAGATGTGTGGGTCTCGCTCGCTCTCTCTATCTCCGTGGTCAGATATCAGTACGCAAGCACATCAATCTTCTCCAGACAGACAGATCTGTTGGGTCTGTGGTGGTGAGAGGCTGTTTGAGAGTGATGAATTAAGGGACACTGTGAGAGGCCATGCAGTGGGTGGGAGAAGAGGGGAAGGAGAGGAGAGGAAGGGAGGTAAGGGGAGAGGAAGGGAGGTAGCATTGTGCCCTTTCATAACAGGGTGCCATCTAAAAGCCAAGAGTCATCACTGGTCTGTCTGTACAGACAGAGCCACACAAATCCTTTATCTTTGTTCTGGCATGTCTGACGTATAAACACTAATGAATCCTCTCCCAGAATCACCTTGACTTGCTCTGCTCTTTAATCTCACATTGACGTTTACACAACCACATACCACACATGCACACAGAAGCACAAACACACAAAAGCAAGCGCACACACACACAATCTTGAGTCAGACAATTATCTGGCCATTCCTGTCCTTCATCTGACCACTCTCAAATGTCAGGTGTCAGATCTCAGAGGGCAGACTGTGTGTGTGTGTGTGTGTGTGTGTGTGTGTGTGTGTGTGTGTGTGTGTGTGTGTGTGTGTGTGTGTGTGTGTGTGTGTGTGTGTGTGTGTGTGTGTGTGTGTGTGTGTGTGTGTGTGTGTGTGTGTGTGTGTGTGTTTCTGTGAGTCTGTGTGTGTGTAGAGAGAGCGGGGGTGATTGGGTTGTCCCGATGATGAGCTGTTGCTGGGGTATCATTGGGTTGTCCTGGTGATGTGCGGTTGCTGGGGCAACTAAGTCAGAGGATGACCGTGATCAGACAGCAGGCCCAAGGTCAGCAGACCCCTACTGGGGCAGAGCTGAGAGAGAGAGAGGAGATGGCAAACATTCCTGCAGCACTGTCCTACGTCTCATCTCTCTACTGACCTGTCTGAACCAATAGACCAGTATAAAGAAAACCCTGGATTGAGTAGGTGTGTCCACACTTTTGACTGGTACTGCATATACACACATACATAGACCTACAGTTGAAGTCGGAAGTTTACATACACTTAGGTTGGAGTCATTAAAACTCGTTTTTCAACCACTCCACAAATGTATTGTGAACAAACTATAGTTTTGGCAAGTCGGTTAGGACATCTACTTTGTGCATGACACAAATCATTTCTCCAACAATTGTTTACAGACAGATAATTTCAATTATAACTCACTGTGTCACAATTCCAGTGGGTCAGAAGTTTACATACACTAACTTGTCTGTGCCTTTAAACAGCTTGGAAAATTCCAGAAAATTATGTCAAGGCTTTAGAAGCTTCTAATAGGCTAATTGATATAATTTGAGTCAATTGGAGGTGTACTTGTGGATGTATTTCAAGGCCTACCTTCAAACTCAATGCCTATTGACTTGACATCATAGGGAAATCAAAAGAAATCAGCCAAGACCTCAGAAAAAAAATTGTAGACCTCCACAAATCTGGTTCATCCTTGGGAGCAATTTCCAAACGCCTGAAGGTACCACGTTCATCTGTACAAACAATAGTACGCAAGTACAAACACCATTGGACCACAAAGCCGTCATACTGCTCAGGAAGGAGAGGCGTTCTGTCTCCTAGAGATGAACGTACTTTGGTGCGAAAAGTGCAAATCAATCCCAGAACAACAGCAAAGGACCCTGTGAAGATTCTGGGGGAACAGGTACAAAGGTGTCTATATCCACAGTAAAACGAGTCATATCGATTCGACATAACCTGAAACGTTTGACCCATTTTAAACCATTTAAAGGCAATGCTACCAAGTACTAATTGAGTGTATGTCAACTTCTAACCCACTGGGAATGTGATGAAAAAAATTAAAGCTGAAATAAATAATTCTCTCTACTATTATTCTGACATTTTCACATTCTTAAAATAAAGTGGTTATCTTAACTGACCTAAGACTTGGAATTTTTACTAGGATTAAATGTCAGGAATTGTGAAAAACTGAGTTGAAATGTATTTGGCTAAGGTGTATGTAAATTATATTATAAACTGGTTAGTTTGAGTATTGTCTGATATGACACACAATTACTTGTTTACTACTCTATTTACAGTGGAAAACAGTTTATTATAACTAAGGTTGGGGCTTCTCGAGTGGTGCAGCAGTCTAAGGCACTGCATCACACCTGCAGTGCCTTAATGCTAGAGGCGTTAATACAGACCCGGGTTCATTCCCGGGCTGTGCCACAACTGGTTGAAAGGTGTTTCCTCTGACACATTGGTGTGGCTGGCTTCCGGGTCAAGCTAAAATAATAATAATAACAATAAGGCACCTCAGTGGTTTGTGGGATACGACCAATGTACCACGGCTAAGGGCTGTATCCAGGCACCTCAGTGGTTTGTGGGATACGACCAATGTACCACGGCTAAGGGCTGTATCCAGGCACCTCAGTGGTTTGTGGGATACGACCAATGTACCACGGCTAAGGGCTGTATCCAGGCACCTCAGTGGTTTGTGGGATACGACCAATGTACCACGGCTAAGGGCTGTATCCAGGCACCTCAGTGGTTTGTGGGATACGACCAATGTACCACGGCTAAGGGCTGTATCCAGGCACCTCAGTGGTTTGTGGGATACGACCAATGTACCACGGCTAAGGGCTGTATCCAGGCACCTCAGTGGTTTGTGGGATACGACCAATGTACCACGGCTAAGGGCTGTATCCAGGCACCTCAGTGGTTTGTGGGATACGACCAATGTACCACGGCTAAGGGCTGTATCCAGGCACCTCAGTGGTTTGTGGGATATGACCAATGTACCACGGCTAAGGGCTGTATCCAGGCACCTCAATGGTTTGTGGGATACGACCAATGTACCACGGCTAAGGGCTGTATCCAGGCACCTCAGTGGTTTGTGGGATACGACCAATGTACCACGGCTAAGGGCTGTATCCAGGCACCTCAGTGGTTTGTGGGATACGACCAATGTACCACGGCTAAGGGCTGTATCCAGGCACCTAAGAACAGCCCTTAGTCGTGGTATATTGGCCATATACCTCAGGCCTTATTGCTTAAATGTAAAGTAACTTTCTCAGGCCCTGGCTTGATAGGTGTGTCCCAGACAGGATCAGAGGAAAGGTCCACGCCTTACCACTTTTACAGAACATTAGAATATCTGTTTTAGAGCTTCAATAAGAGCCCATCGAGTCCTGTCCAGACAGTCTGACAACCTCCCAGCCAGCAGTGAGCTGAAGTGCCAGACTGGGGCAGAGCTACAGCACTACTGGTTAATAAGCCCTTCTGGTTGGAGCAGCTGTACCTGGGAGGGAGGGAGGGAGGGATGGAGGGAGGGAGGGAGAAAACCTCCATGGAGGTCACAGCTGCTGCTCAGCTCTGGATCACACAAGCATGTGACAGTCGTGCACAAACTTACGTATGCGGATGAACAGGTAGAGGAGTAGAAAGGGAAACTGCCGTCACACCTGCTCTAATAGCATCTCAAATTCCTCTCCCTCAAACCCCACAGTGGAATGTTCATGCATACACATTTTCTCATTACAAAATGACCTCTAATAAGAAACACCAGCTTTACGGGCCTGTGGAGTTTAAACAAGGCAGAGCTAGCTAACAGCCGACAGGAAACCACTCTGCTTGAGGAGCCAATGACACTAGCAACACACACACACACACACACACACACAGTGTCTCGGAGGAGAGCCAGGCTGTAATTACGCTCGCGGCTTCGCCCACCACGAGCCAGGAACCTCTTAATGAGCCAGTCTGTGGGATGGGAGCCATATGGTAATGAGTGACACGCTAGGTGTGACACGCCACAGGTGGGCACAGAAAACAAGGAAAGGTTGGTCAAAAAGGAAGGGCTTTCATCTGAAAATAGATAGTGTGTGTAATGTGTATCTGGGTAGTAGGGTAAACAAAGGACACATTAGGTATTTTTATTTGGCTGCAATCCTTTGAATGATCTGGTAATGGGATGTAGTCTTATTGCTTTAGATAAGGGGACCAAGAACGTGTCCATCACACCATAGCTGTACGTTACCCTGGTAGCATGACCATAACGTGGGAGGAGATACTACCACTAACCTCGCCCCTGTTGGGAGGTGAAACGTGTTAACAAACTTTAAGTCCCATACCCATGGGGTTACTTGAGGTTGCATCCACTGGAAATGCAGTGAAGTTACTTCGCCATACATAATAAGCATTGAGATGTGTAGTTAAGATTCTCTTAACCTCCTGACTCTCTGGGGTGTGATCATGTTGGACTTCAGAGCCTCAAGTGCCAAGCACAAAGCTACTGGTTTTCATGTTGGTGAGGAAGCTGCTTAGAGAAGGCTGTGTGAACACAGGAGAACACAGAGCCACTTCACATGGTGGCATTGACCCACAGACAGGACTGGCTACTCTCTAGTGCAGAGCACAGGGCCAGGAGAATGAACTCTAACTCTACAGTTAGAATGAGATCAAGAAAGAAAGACCGTAGTTGTAAAGGAAAGTCATTATTTCTAAACCTCATTTGCTGCAAAACGTAGGATCCTGTTTCTAATTGCACTTTAATTTACAACCTCACAAAGGTTTATTTAATTGCAATTCATTATGCACCCATTTGTGTAATATCACAGTCTAGCACTTAATTGTTCAGCTTCTATTCGTCATCTCTGTGTGATGATTACCAAATGTCTCTTCCTATCAGAGAATAGACGTCTCGTGTACTGGACCTAGACATATTTCACCACCATGTTACAATGAGACAGAGCTTAAAGGAAAGAGCCTTTAGCGTGTCATGTCCCAGGGCTGGAGCTTGGGCTACAGGGGCTGGAGCTTGGGCTACAGGGGCTGGAGCTTGGGCTACAGGGGCTGGACAGGGGGGGGGGGGGGCAGAGACCCAGCCGCCTGCCCTCCCTGCATCTCTAATCGCTGCTTCCCATCAGCCACCTCACCCTGGTGAGCCAGACCCTGACAACTGGAAATATTCTGGTTGCCCGGCAACACCGATGACATCAGCAACCTTCATCATCAGCCGTCCCTCCAACCCCAGGCACTTGGGGTCTTAAAATAGCGACACAGATGATTATCAGGCTTCAAAAAAGCAGCCATTTTCTCTGTTTTCTTCCTGGATACACATGGGGAAATGAGCCAGTATTCAGACAGATTTGGATAAAGGGGAGGGGGTCAGAGACTGCTGTGGGTGTCTGACTGAAGTTAATAGATGTGACTGTCTGTGATGTAACAGAAATGGAGAGAGAGAGAGAGAGAGAGAATGTATCAGCGAATCAGCTGAGAGTGTGTGTCTGAGTGCACATGAAAGTAACGAGCGCACAAATCACTTCTACTTTATATCAATAAAGTCATCTTACCCATCTTACCCACTGGCCCCACATCTGATTTCGAGAAAGAAAACAAAGAAAAAAACGCATTCAAAATCAAAGCCAAATTGGTCAATCAGTCAAACTCTGCCTGTAAGCTTTACATAATTGAAATACGCTGTTCATATGAGATCACTGACAAGTTAGACACATTTAGCTGAGACTAATCAGAGGCATCATTTCGTAGAAGAGTTTGAAGCGAGCTGTTGATGTGCTGTGCCATTTTCATCAAACACAATTAAGAGGAACATTCTCACACTCTTATTATCGGCGTTCAGTAGACGCAACACTCCTGCAGTGACAGACGAGAAAGAATTCTGCTCAAAACACCTTCCCCTTTGTAAAAACTCATTCACAGTTCTTTGAAGGCTGAAGGAGGAAAGGAACACTTATATCCACGACCGTACAGAAGCCTCTCTACTCATATCGACTCTGTCTGCCAGTTCATAACAAACAACACGGCCTCCTACAGTAGTTCCACTGTGAGTTCCTACTGTTTGAAACCCAGGGCCCACAGTACATGTGAGGAGTTCCCTGGGTGGTCAAGGCGAGGCAGAGACACTGATCCTGGCTCTCTGTGATGATAGTTTGCCACACAGCAGTGGTACATAACTACACTAGGTTTGCTCCAGGGTAGAGAGAAGCACCAGGAAATGGCCAGGGACGGCTGCTTTCAAGCTGTGATACATTTCAATTTCTCAGATGGAAGGCAGCCAGCCTTTACAGAGCATGAACGCTTCAATGCTATTTCACTCTGATTCTAGATCAGTGATCTAGCCTTTTCCATTCAGATCATCTTCCACCACCTTAATACTGACTCTAGATCAGTGGTCTGAAAGTAGTCATATATATCTTCATTTAGGATCTCTATGGGTCAGACAGCCTCTGTTTGCGTTGACTTCTAATTCAGATTACCACACGTCGCCCGCCCGCCTGCCCGCCTTTGAAATCTCTATCTCTCTGAGCCTCCATTCCGGCTGATTTTCATGCCATTGATTTCATCTTTCCTTTGCTGAATATTACATTGGAAAGAGATTACAGAGCGTGTTGTGGAATGATTTGTGATAAATTCAAGACTAATTGATTTTGTTCAATTTGTATCCATTTTGCAGGGAGCTAGTAGATCAGCCTGGGGAGGCTCAGCAGTAAAGCCCCTGGATGGAGACGGCATTTGAAAGACACATCTTTACAGGCATCTTACAGTCTTTATAAATAAGTGGAGGTGTGTGATGGATTATTCAACCAACAACTGTCCACGGAATGCATTCCAAAGGAGTTGTACTTTGGTTTCCGAGAATGTCTTAAACTTAGATTTGTGAGAACCCACCAAAACGTTTCAAAAGTAACATGTTTGGAATAATAATGTTTGGAATAATACCAATAACTGTGTTGTTTCTTAAATAATGTGTTTTTTTCAGTGATCTCGGGATTACTGCAAGAACATTATGCATTAAATGTACAATCCTCTCCAGAACCCTAGGCTGCAGGGTAATGTCAACCTGCACCACAGTTAGGATTTTGCCATCGCTGCAGTTCGCCTTCCTCTTCTCGTGAGAAGACAAGACTGGGGCTGATAGAAGGGTTTGATGGATCACCTGTCACAGAGAGGTTGAAACACCGTGTGCTGAAATCCTTAGATGACGTGCGACTTAATCCAGTACAGGAGGGAGAAATCAGAAACTTACTGCCGCAGCCTGTCAGGTTCTTCCACAGGACTTAATTATGCACGCCTTCTCCCAGAGTCAAAATCAAATCACTGCAGAGGTTTTATTTTCCAGCTGTCAATATAAAGGGAAATGTTTTTGCCCAAAGTTTGGCGCCCATTTCTAAACCTCTGGCAGAAACTCTGATGCTCTGGAAGGCTTGTGTGACAGTGGAGAACAGAACATGCCTGCAGCTTCCTCATCTCTCACAATAACACAGACTGCTCTCATTCATTATGGTCCCTTTAACATATTGAGTTCTGTCTATTCTGTGACAGCCAGCCAGCCAGCCCAGGGTGAGAGAGGACTTTCGGTTATTGTCAAAGACAGACTCCTCTACCCTCCAGTGAACAGGTTGAGAACTGCAGGCCTTTATTCCCAGCAATGGCTTTGAGGTTAGTGCTGCGGCCAATCACACAGCCTGCAGTGGATGAAGCTCCCTGGTCTGGACTGCACTAGCACCACAGAGAAGCTGGGAAGGTGCTAGGGTTATTGTTCCAACTCAATCTATCAGCAGTCTGAGGTTTGACTGAACTTCAGCGAACCATAGGCGGACAGTGTGAAGGAATCCTATCATACCCCTCAGGGCTAGGACTGACAGAGAGAGCACCAAGGATATGCTCTGAGAATCAGCCTGTCGTCTCTGATAAACCTCACATCAACACCACAACCGTGGAGAAGAACCACCTCCTAGGAGAGTTAAAAAGCCGGGAAAGGACCTGGGGACAGACGGACGGACGGACACACACACATACACAAAGAGAACGGATGAGCTCGACACAAAGGACAAGCTGGGGAAGGAAGGGGGAAGGGAGGAGTCTTTTGAAGACATCCAGACTGATAGATGTCTCATAAACCCGCCCTCTGAGCAATGTGCTGGACAGGCTCCTGTAAACAGGAAGAGTAGAAGAGGAGACAGTACGGAGACAGCCAGTGGCTTTACACTCATCTGAACTGTGTGTTTGACATGTGTGCATATGTGTTTGCATTCGTGTGTGTTTATGTGTGCCTGTGTGGCATCTGGCCATTCAGATCACACTGTACCAGCGAACCAGTAGGAGCCAGTCTTTGATCTATCTGCTTGCTGTGGAAACTGTGTTTGTGTCAGGGCCACATGCTGGGATGTCAATCACTCATCCCCCTCTCATTCCCCATTGGCCCCTCAGAGAAGATTTACAGCCTTGCCAAAAAGCCTGCTAAAACAGCACTCATGACTGATCAGTGAAATATGAGGAGAGTGGCGCCAAAGAGAGTGGTCAATTCCATTTCAACTCTGTTAGCGCTAGTGGAATTAACTGAGGTTCAATTGATCAATGTGACATTTCCTCTGTTTTTCCAGGTCACCAGCTGCATTTAAATTCTTCGGAAATCGATTGGAATTCAAATGGAAATGACCTTAACTCTGGGGCAAAGCACCATCGATTTCAGGCAAAACGATGCACTTCTACAGCTTTCCATATACACTGACTATACAAAACATTAAGAACAACTGCTCTTTCCATGACAGACTGGCCAGGTGAATCCAGGTGAAAGCTATAATCCCTTATTGATGTCACTTGTTAAATCCACTTCAATCAGTGTAGATGAAGGGGAGGAGACAGGTTAAAGAAGGATTTTCAAATCTTGAGACAATTGAGACATGTATTGTGTATGTGTGCCATTCAGAGGGTGAAAGGGCAAGACAAAAGGTTTAAGTGCAGAGGGATCACATGACCCTTTAACGAGATGGCCTCATGAACTCAAAGCTCCGCACAAGTAGTTTCCAATTCCTAATCTTACCTCCACTTCAAGTTTAAACTCCTTTAGCTTTAGTAAAAAAGTCATGGCGGCTACAAAAGGCGACATTACAGGTAACATTTTTACCCGGACTCGAGCATTAGCGACGGAAAAAGCCTCCAAGAAGCAGCTAGCTTCAGAAAAAGCTAGTGCCATTAGCCAGGAGCAAGAGAACCCCCCCCCCCCCCCGAGGCACAACGAATGCCAACCTCACACTCTGTCGAAGACATCCTTTCTGAGTTGAGATCCCAACGTACAGAACTCAATATTAAATTAGATGCCATTAACTCTCAGCTCAGTGCGATAGGGGGCAAGGTGACAATCCTGGAAAACGCTTTGCCTGACATCAACAGCAAGATAACCATAGACGCGGGGCACCTGGACGAGGCAGAGGGGCGAATCCTATCCAAGGAAAACTTATTGACAGATGCCATGGAAACAATAGCATATGCTAAAAAGAAAATACAGCATCTGGAATAGAAAACAAGGGGCGAAGGAATGATTGTGTTCTATTAAATCTGGGCGAAAAAGAAGTGGGAAACATGCCACTGATCCGCTACCTGCAAGACAAACTTCCTCAGTGGCTCCACCTGTCCACCGACAGGCCCATAGAACTCGAGAGAGCTCACCGAGCACTGAGGCCCCCACCAGCAGCCAGACAACCACCGCGCCCAATCACCATACGTTTCCTGAGATTCACCGACAAGGAACGAGTCCTACAGGCGGCAAAAATCAACACCATCACAGTGGGAAAGGCCAAACTCACTTTACACCAGGACCTGTCAGCTGGAATACATCGAAAGCCCCGAGAGTTTGACGAGGTGAAGAAATACTCCATTGACCGAGGCATCTTCATTCAAATACCCAAACGAGCTCAGGGTTCTTCACCAAGGAGCCCTGCGACACTTCGAAACTCCCGAAGAGGCAAAACGTTTTTTGAAAGACAATCCTGTTCAATGAGAAACGGACCAATGACTAAATGTGATTAATGCTATTACTAAAGGAGGTAAGACAACATATAGCCGATATCCAAAGACCCACCCGCCCCGCTAAATGTTATTATAGCCGTCCAATCTCTATTTATTTTCCTTTAGCTGAGAGGGATAGGCTCTATAGCTCTATTCCCGTATTATAATTTTTTTTCGTAACACAGAATTGAGACTGAGCGGGGGGGGTAATAGATCCAATGGGATGTGTCGAGTTGTTTGGGAACTCGGCTGGGGTGTTCAGAGATTGTTATTTTATGTACACCATTTATTTTCTTTTTATGTGAACGAAGCTGTAACTATTATCCACTTTGACCCAGAGATGACTTGCACTAAAGTTCGATTACTGTTCGATGTCGTTGACTAGTACCTTAAATCTATTGACAGGGAACTGCCATGGTCCAGGTCATGCAATAAAACGGAAAAAGATACTATGTGCTCTAAAAAAGGAAAAAGCAGACATCACACTATTACAAGAGACACACCTCTGTGATGCTGAACATGCCAAACTCCGCAGAGCTTGGGTGGGACAGGTGTATTTCTCATCTTTCAAATCAAACAGTAGAGGTACAGCCATACTTATCCATAAGAATATTCCATTCATAATTGATTGACAAAAACAAAAACATATCTGTATGGTCAACAAATTACTATCTTAAATATATACGCCCCTAACACAGATACTCCTGCTTTCATGTAAAAAATGATAACCCTGTTCAATGAGCATTGTGTTTCCTTTGGTGTGGTGGCCAAAGATTTTAATTGTACCCTTAACCCAACTCTAGACAAATCATCTCAAGTCCCCACCACAAATCCTAGATCTGCAAAGATGTTGAACTCTTTACTAAACAGAAATACCATGAGTATAGCAATAGGCCTAGTAGATTGCTTGCTTACCAATTAAAAAAAGAGCAGTCAGAGCGTACAATCATGGCTATCCGAACAGCAGAGGACGAGGTCACATATGACCCAAAAAGATCAATTTAACTTTTGATGATTTTTACTGCAAACTATATACCTCTGAGAGAAAACACGAGGCAGAACTCCACTCCTTCCTAGAGGGATTCTCGCTACCTAAGCTATCAGAGACCAACCAAGAAGATCTCAACTCTCCCGCACTCCTGAGGAGATCCTGGAGGCAATTACCTCCATGCCACCTAATAAGTCCCCAGGCCCAGACGGATTCCCCAGAGAGTTCTACAAAGCTTTTTGGCCCCAGCTCAGCCCTATCTTCATGCCAATGCTGGAGGATTTTTGCAAAAACGGAGTTCTCCCAGACTCAATGCACACATCTTGCATTACAGTGTTGCTCAAAAAAGACAAGGACCCTCTATCCTGCTCGTCCTTCCGGCCCATAACCTTGTTGGATTTCGACTACAAAATAATGACCAAATTGCTCGCCAAAAGACTAAACACTCTTCTTCCCAAAATGATTTATTAGTGACAGATACTCTTCTGATAACATTCGCCGTCTTTTTGATATTATTGATCAAGTAAACGCACAGAAGACCCCTGTCCTGCTGGCTTCACTGGATGCTGAGAAGGCGTTTGACAGGATGGAGTGGAGCTTTCTTTTTTCAGTCTTAGAAAAGTTCAATATGGGCCCAAATTTTTTTAAATGGATCAAATCACTATACTCTCATCCAAATGCCATGGTGACTACTAACGGACTGAACTCTGACAGATTCCCTCTGGGACGGGGCAAAAGACAAGGGTGCTCGCTGTCCCCCCTGCTCTTGTTGGGGGTGGAGCCTCTGGCAGAGTTGATAAGGAGCAATCCAAGTATTATGGGTGTCTCTGCAGGTGGCCTGTAGCACAAGATTTCACTTTACGCTGATGATGTCTTGCTCTACATATCCTACCCTGAGAAATCCCTCCCATTTTAGACACAATTGCTCAGTATGGCAAGTTTTCAGGTTATAAGATCCATTTGATCAAATCCACTGTCTGCCCTCTCAATATTACACTCACCAGCTCTATGAAGACACTATATCCTTTCCAATGGAAGACACACGGGTTTCAATACCTTGGGATCTTCATAACACCAGAATAGCCTTTTCAAGGAAAATTATCTCCCACTCCTGGATCGAATCAAGAACGATCTTCAAACCTGGATCTCCCTCCCAATTAGCTTAGTAGGAAGAATTAATGTCATCCGTATGAACATCCTCCCTAGACTGAACTATTTGTTTCAGATGCTCCCATGCTATCTCCCAGTTTCTTTTTTCAAAACAACTAACCAAAGCATCACCAAATTTATATGGGGCAATAAAAAAACCTAGGATCAAGTTCTCCACTCTATCGAAACCTGAATCTAAGGGTGGTCTTGCCCTTCCCTCCCTTCAATTGTACTACTGGTCTGCCCAAATCTGCAACATGCTAACATGGATCACAAACAGACAAGAGTCAACGTGGATTCAGATAGAAGCCCAATCCTGTGGTTCATTGCCCCTAAGCTCAATTATATTCATTAATAACTTTAGTGAAGTGGGCAACATAGCCAAAACCTTTGTGATTTACAGCACCCTACTAGTGTGGAGGGACTGTAAGAAATATCTGGGCATTTCCTCCCAAATGTGTTCTCACTCACCTATAGTAGGCAACCCAGACTTGCCAAAAGCCCTGAGGGATGCCAACTTTAAACTTTGGCATACTCTAGGAATCAGGACCTTTTCAGACCTATTTCATCAGAAAACCACTACACAAAAATCCTTTCAAGAGCTCTGCAGTGAATTCAATGTGCCAAGATCCCATTTTCTTTTAAATATCTGTCACACCCTGACCTTAGTATTCTTTGTTTTCTTTATTATTTTGGTTAGGTCAGGGTGTGACATGGGTGATGTGTGTTTTTGTCTCATCTATGGGTGTTTCTACTGTCTAGGGTTTTTTGTAGATTTATGGGGTTGTTTCCATCTAGGTGTTTATATAGGTCTATGGTTGCTTAGATTGTTTCTCAATTAGAGGCAGGTGTTTATTGTTGTCTCTGATTGGGAACCATATTTAGGCAGCTATATTCTTTGGGTATTTTGTGGGTGATTGTTTCCTGTGTCAGTGTTTGTGCCACATGGGACTGTTTCGTTTCCATTTACTTTGTTATCCGGTTCCGGGTTGGAGCGAGCGGTCGCATCTACACTTCGGTCCGCAGGTAGTATAACTTTTCATTACATTTCATTATAGTACAACGGTTTGATTTGTCTAATCTTAGCAATTTCTTCTTAGCTAGCTACATAGCCGTCTTTGTATCAAAGATAATTGCGTAATTATCGTATTTCGTCGTCCTAACGTAGTCTACACTGCTATCTGCCCAGCAGCTAGCTATCGTCCACCGTCTACTAGCACTGTAGAAACTATTACACTCAACTGAACGACTCGATTAGTGTAGTGTTAGCTAGCTACATAGTTGTCTTTGCTGTCTTCGTATCCAAGATAATTGTGTAGTTTAGAGTGTGTAGACTTAGAGTGATTATCTTAATTTACCGAGGTTAGCTAGCCAGCTATTTGTCGTCCTTAACGTAGGAGATACTGCTAGCTAGCTAGCCAACAGCTAGCCAACGTCTACCGAATTGAACTTCAACTACCCGGTCAACATTCCGCTTCGCTCCACAGGTAGTATCACATTTTCATTTCACTTCATTACAGTACAACAGTTTGATTTGTTTGATCGTAGCTAGCTAGCTACATAGCTGTCTTTGTATCTAAGACAATTGTGTAGTCTAGAGCGATTTTCTAGGTTAGCTAGCCAGCTATTGTCGTTCTTTTAACGTAACGTTACGTAATCAACACTGCTAGCTAGCCAGCTAGCCAGCTAGCCCCCGAATAGCAGCACTGTAGAAACTATTACACTCGACAGAACGACTTGATTAGTGTAGTGTCAACAACGCAGCCACTGCCAGCTAGCCTACAAAGTCAACAACGCAGCCACTGCCAGCTAGCCTACTCCAGCAGTACTGTATCATTTCAATCATTTTAGTCAATAAGATTCTTGCTACGTAAGCTTAACTTTCTGAACATTCAAGACGTGTAGTCCACTTGTCATTCCAATCTCCTTTGCATTAGCGTAGCCTCTTCTGTAGCCTGTCAACTATGTGTCTATCTATCCCTGTTCTCTCCTCTCTGCACAGACCATACAAACGCTCCACACCGCGTGGCCGCGGCCACCCTAATCTGGTGGTCCCAGCACGCACGACCCACGTGGAGTTCCAGGTCTCCGGTAGCCTCTGGAACTGCCGATCTGCGGCCAACAAGGCAGAGTTCATCTCAGCCTATGCCTCCCTCCAGTCCCTCGACTTCTTGGCACTGACGGAAACATGGATCACCACAGATAACACTGCTACTCCTACTGCTCTCTCTTCGTCCGCCCACGTGTTCTCGCACACCCGAGAGCTTCTGGTCAGCGGGGTGGTGGCACCGGGATCCTCATCTCTCCCAAGTGGTCATTCTCTCTTTCTCCCCTTACCCATCTGTCTATCGCCTCCTTTGAATTCCATGCTGTCACAGTTACCAGCCCTTTCAAGCTTAACATCCTTATCATTTATCGCCCTCCAGGTTCCCTCGGAGAGTTCATCAATGAGCTTGATGCCTTGATAAGCTCCTTTCCTGAGGACGGCTCACCTCTCACAGTCCTGGGCGACTTTAACCTCCCCACGTCTACCTTTGACTCATTCCTCTCTGCCTCCTTCTTTCCACTCCTCTCCTCTTTTGACCTCACCCTCTCACCTTCCCCCCTACTCACAAGGCAGGCAATACGCTCGACCTCATCTTTACTAGATGCTGTTCTTCCACTAACCTCATTGCAACTCCCCTCCAAGTCTCCGACCACTACCTTGTATCCTTTTCCCTCTCGCTCTCATCCAACACTTCCCGCACTGCCCCTACTCGGATGGTATCGCGCCGTCCCAACCTTCGCTCTCTCTCCCCCGCTACTCTCTCCTCTTCCATCCTATCATCTCTTCCCTCTGCTCATACCTTCTCCAACCTATCTCCTGATTCTGCCTCCTCAACCCTCCTCTCTTCCCTTTCTGCATCATTTGACTCTCTATGTCCCCTATCCTCCAGGCCGGCTCGGTCCTCCCCTCCCGCTCCGTGGCTCGACGACTCATTGCGAGCTCACAGAACAGTGCTCCGGGCAGCCGAGCGGAAATGGAGGAAAACTCGCCTCCCTGCGGACCTGGCATCCTTTCACTCCCTCCTCTCTACATTTTCCTCCTCTGTCTCTGCTGTTAAAGCCACTTTCTTCCACTCTAAATTCCAAGCATCTGCCTCTAACCCTAGGAAGCTCTTTGCCACCTTCTCCTCCCTCCTGAATCCCCCTCCCCCCCCCCTCCTCCCTCTCTGCAGATGACTTCGTCAACCATTTTGAAAAGAAGGTCAACGACATCCGATCCTCGTTTGCTAAGTCAAACGACACCGCTGGTTCTGCTCACACTGCCCTACCCTGTGCTCTGACCTCTTTCTCCCCTCTCTCTCCAGATGAAATCTCGCTTCTTGTGACGGCCGGCCGCCCAACAACCTGCCCGCTTGACCCTATCCCCTCCTCTCTTCTCCAGACCATTTCCGGAGACCTTCTCCCTTACCTCACCTCGCTCATCAACTCATCCCTGACCGCTGGCTACGTCCCTTCCGTCTTCAAGAGAGCGAGAGTTGCACCCCTTCTGAAAAAACCTACACTCGATCCCTCCGATGTCAACAACTACAGACCAGTATCCCTTCTTTCTTTTCTCTCCAAAACTCTTGAACGTGCCGTCCTTGGCCAGCTCTCCCGCTATCTCTCTCAGAATGACCTTCTTGATCCAAATCAGTCAGGTTTCAAGACTAGTCATTCAACTGAGACTGCTCTTCTCTGTATCACGGAGGCGCTCCGCACTGCTAAAGCTAACTCTCTCTCCTCTGCTCTCATCCTTCTAGACCTATCGGCTGCCTTCGATACTGTGAACCATCAGATCCTCCTCTCCACCCTCTCCGAGTTGGGCATCTCCGGCGCGGCCCACGCTTGGATTGCGTCCTACCTGACAGGTCGCTCCTACCAGGTGGCGTGGCGAGAATCTGTCTCCTCGACACGCGCTCTCACCACTGGTGTCCCCCAGGGCTCTGTTCTAGGCCCTCTCCTATTCTCGCTATACACCAAGTCACTTGGCTCTGTCATAACCTCACATGGTCTCTCCTATCATTGCTATGCAGACGACACACAATTAATCTTCTCCTTTCCCCCTTCTGATGACCAGGTGGCGAATCGCATCTCTGCATGTCTGGCAGACATATCAGTGTGGATGACGGATCACCACCTCAAGCTGAACCTCGGCAAGACGGAGCTGCTCTTCCTCCCGGGGAAGGACTGCCCGTTCCATGATCTCGCCATCACGGTTGACAACTCCATTGTTTCCTCCTCCCAGAGCGCTAAGAACCTTGGCGTGATCCTGGACAACACCCTGTCGTTCTCAACTAACATCAAGGCGGTGGCCTGTTCCTGTAGGTTCATGCTCTACAACATCCGCAGAGTACGACCCTGCCTCACACAGGTAGCGGCGCAGGTCCTAATCCAGGCACTTGTCATCTCCCGTCTGGATTACTGCAACTCGCTGTTGGCTGGGCTCCCTGCCTGTGCCATTAAACCCCTACAACTCATCCAGAACGCCACAGCCCGTCTGGTGTTCAACCTTCCCAAGTTCTCTCTCGTCACCCCGCTCCTCCGCTCTCTCCACTGGCTTCCAGTTGAAGCTCGCATCCGCTACAAGACCATGGTGCTTGCCTACGGAGCTGTGAGGGGAACGGCACCGCAGTACCTCCAGGCTCTGATCAGGCCCTACACCCAAACAAGGGCACTGCGTTCATCCACCTCTGGCCTGCTCGCCTCCCTACCACTGAGGAAGTACAGTTCCCGCTCAGCCCAGTCAAAACTGTTCGCTGCTCTGGCCCCCCAATGGTGGAACAAACTCCCTCACGACGCCAGGACAGCGGAGTCAATCACCACCTTCCGGAGACACCTGAAACCCCACCTCTTCAAGGAATACCTAGGATAGGATAAAGTAATCCTTCTCACCCCCCCTTAAATGATTTAGATGCACTATTGTAAAGTGGCTGTTCCACTGGATGTCAGGAGGTGAATTCACCAATTTGTAAGTCGCTCTGGATAAGAGCGTCTGCTAAATGACTTAAATGTAAATGTATGTAAATGTTATTTTATATTTGTGTCATGTTCAGTCTTTTCTATTAAAACATGAACACTTACCACGCTGCGTATTGGGCCGATCCTTGCTACACTTCTTCAGATGAAGAGAAGGAAATCCGTTACAATATCTTCAAATTAGACATGTGTAGGATCCCTTGCCATTCAAGATGTCCTCCCATGTCCATTCCTCCTTTTCACCACGCTGCTTGGTCCTTTGGTGGTGGGTAGTTCTGTAATGGCCGTTGGTGGAAGAAGGTGAGGACCAAGGTGCAGCGTGGTATGTGTTCATCTTTTATTTATGAACTGAACACTGAATGGAAAAAACAACAAAAGAGAATGAACGAAACAGTTCTGTCTGGTACAGAACACAAAAACAGAAAACAACTACCCACAAACACAGGTGGGAACAGGCTACCTAAGTATGGTTCTCAATCAGAGACAACGATAGGCCGCTGCCTCTAATTGGGAACCATACCAGGCCAAACACAGAACAAAACAGAATGCTCACGCCCTGACCAAACCAAAATAGAGACATAAAAAAGGAACTAAGGGCAGGATGTGACAGACCTAGGTCTGACTATCAGTGATGAGTTATGGACGGAGGTTTGCAACAGGGTATACGGCTCCTCTACTAATGTAAAAGTGAAAATCTAATTACACATTTTTGTACGAATTTTATTACACTCCTTTGAGACTCCATAGAATGAAAACAGACATGTCTCCTAACTGTAAAAGATGTACCTCTGAAAGTGGAACCTATATTCATGTATTTTGGAGCTGTAGAGTTTGTTATATCTGGAGTACTTCTCCTGTCCAATTCGGTGTCCTGTGTGAAACTAAGTGTGCGTTCTCTAATTCTCTCCTTCTCTCGGAGGAGGACCTGAGCCCTAGGACCATACCCCAGGACTACCTGACATGATGACTCCTTGCTGTCCCCAGTCCACCTGGCCGTGCTGCTGCTCCAGTTTCAACTGTTCTGCCTTATTATTCAACCATGCTGGTCATTTATGAACATTTGAACATCTTGGCCATGTTCTGTTATAATCTCTACCCGGCACAGCCAGAAGAGGACTGGCCACCCCACATTGCCTGGTTCCTCTCTAGGTTTCTTCCTAGGTTTTGGCCTTTCTAGGGAGTTTTTCCTAACCACCGTGCTTCTACACCTGCATTGCTTGCTGTTTGGTTTTTTAGGCTGGGTTTCTGTACAGCACTTTGAGATATCAGCTGATGTACGAAGGGCTATATAAATTTGATTTGATAAAAGAACATGGCCAAGATGTTCAAATGTTCATAGATGACCAGCAGGGTCAAATAATAATAATCATAGTGGTTGTCAAGGGTGCAACAGGTCAGCACCTCAGGAGTAAATGTCAGTTGGCTTGTCATAGCCAATCATTCAGAGTATCTCTACCGCTCCTGCTGTCTCTAGAGATTTGAAAACAGCAGGTCTGAGACAGGTAGCATGTCCGGTGAACAGGTCAGGGTTCCATAGACTAAGGCAGAACAGTTGAAACTGGAGCAGCAGCACGGCCAGGTGGACTGGGGACAGCAAGGAGTCATCAGGCCAGGTAGTCCTGTGGCATGGTCCTAGGGCTCATGTCTTCCGAAAGAAAGAAAGAATCAGAATCTATACATACTGCTGCCAGATTTTGTATACATATACATACTGCTGCACAGAAAATACTAGAGGTACAGTTTGATATGACCCCGTGTATCTATCTTCTTAATGCCCAGCAGGACTTTGTTCTTGATCCTGACAGAGAAAATTTGCTTATGACTATTACATACTTTGCTAAGAAATGTATTATTCTATTGTGGGCCTCTAATACCTCTCCTACATTTAAAATCTGGGCTGACCAGATTGTTGACTTTCTCCCTCTTGAAAAGCTCACTTATGACCTCCACAAGAGACAACCCGAGCTTTATAGACTCTGGTCTCCACTACTCAACTGTATTTCAAATTGGACATAGTGAATGGGAAGATTAGGGAAATGAGCAGATACACTGCGTAAGGTGCTGTAAAATCTAAAAACTAATTATTGGCTCGTCGTCTCAGGGAAGGCTAGAAATAGCTAATAAGAACCTTGATAGTGCTGCTGCAAGTTTTATATATATATATTTATTTTTGTTCTTTGTTCTTTGTTCTATATATATATTTATTTTTGTTCTTTGTTCTTTGATATATATATATATATATATATATATATATATATATATATATATATATATATATATATATATATATACTGCTCAAAAAAATAAAGGGAACACTTAACAGCACAATGTCAATCACGCTTCTATGAAATCAAACTGTCCACTTAGGAAGCAACACTGATTGACAATAAATTGCACATGCTGTTGTGCAAATGGAATAAACAACAGGTGGAAATTATAGGCAATTAGCAAGACACCCCCAATAAAGGAGTGGTTCTGCAGGTGGTGACCACAGACCACTTCTCAGTTCCTATGCTTCCTGGCTGATGTTTTGGTCACTTTTGAATGCTGGCGGTGCTTTCACTCTAGTGGTAGCATGAGACGGAGTCTACAACCCACACAAGTGGCTCAGGTAGTGCAGCTCATCCAGGATGACACATCAATGCGAGCTGTGGCAAGAAGGTTTGCTGTGTCTGTCAGTGTAGTGTCCAGAGCATGGAGGCACTACCAGGAGACAGGCCAGTACATCAGGAGATGTGGAGGAGGCCGTAGGAGGGCAACAACCCAGCAGCAGGACCGCTACCTCCGCCTTTGTGCAAGGAGGAGCAGGAGGAGCACTGCCAGAGCCCTGCAAAATGACCTCCAGCAGGTCACAATGTGCAGGTGTCTGCTCAAACAGTCAGAAACAGACTCCATGAGGGTGGTATGAGGGCCCGACGTCCACAGGTGGGGGTTGTGCTTACAGCCCAACACCGTGCAGGACATTTGGCATTTGCTAGAGAACACCAAGATTGGCAAATTCGCCACTGGCGCCCTGTGCTCTTCACAGATGAAAGCAGGTTCACACTGAGCACATGTGACAGACGTGACAGTCTGGAGACGCCGTGGAGAACGTTCTGCTGCCTGCATGACCAGCATGACCGGTTTGGCGGTGGGTCAGTCATGGTGTGGGGTGGCATTTCTTTGGGGGGCCGCACAGCCCTCCATGTGCTCGCCAGAGGTAGTCTGACTGCCATTAGGTACCGAGATGAGATCCTCAGACCCCTTGTGAGACCATATGCTGGTGCGGTTGGCCCTGGGTTCTTCCTAATGCAAGACAATGCTAGACCTCATGTGGCTGGAGTGTGTCAGCAGTTCCTGCAAGAGGAAGGCATTGATGCTATGGACTGGCCCGCCCGTTCCCCAGATCTGAATCCAATTGAGCACATCTGAGACATCATGTCTCGCTCCATCCACCAACGCCACGTTGCACCACAGACTGACTAGGAGTTGGCAGATGCTTTAGTCCAGGTCTGGGAGGAGATCCCTCAGGAGACCATCCGCCACCTCATCAGGAGCATGCCCAGGCGTTGTAGGGAGGTCATACAGGCATGTGGAGGCCACACACACTACTGAGCCTCATTTTGACTTGTTTTAAGGACATTACATCAAAGTTGGATCAGCCTGTAGTGTGGTTTTCCACTTTACTTTTGAGTGTGACTCCAAATCCAGACCTCCATGGGTTGATAAATTTGATATCCATTGATAATTTGTGTGATTTTGTTGTCAGCACATTCAACTATGTAAAGAAAAAAGTATTTAATAAGAATATTTCATTCATTCAGATCTAGGATGTGTTATTTTAGTGTTCCCTTTATTTTTGTTATTTTTGTGATATATATATATATATATATATATATATATATATATATATATATATATATATATACACACACACACAAACACAGTGGGGCAAAAAAGTATTTAGTCAGCCACCAATTGTGCAATTTCTCCCACTTAAAAAGATGAGAGAGGCCTATAATTTTCATCATAGGTACACTTAAACTATGACAGACAAAACGAGAAAAAAATCCAGAAAAATCACTGTAGGATTTTTTATGAATTTATTTGCAAATTATGGTGGAAAGTAAGTATTTGGTCACCTACAAACAAGCAAGATGTCTGGCTCTCACAGACCTGTAACTTCTTCTTTAATTAAGAGGCTCCTCTGTCCTCCACTCATTACCTGTATTAATGGCACCTGTTTGAACTTGTTATCAGTCCTCCATTTGCTATTTAAGTGCATAGATGACATGTATTTTTCCCCTCTGCTCCTGCTTCGAGACAGGTGCATGATAATGGTCCATTCTAAATCAAAACTAATTTCACACATATGTTATTTAGTATATGTAAAGTGTGAATTAATTATATATTATCACTTGTGAATGATGCCCAGCATAAGGCAAGATACAGCACATGCATTTTTTTGTGACTTTTTCAAATCATAGTTTGAGAATGTTTTATTTGCGGGAAAATACCATTCGCGCTTATAGCCTACTGCCATGTGCGCATTACTGCGCTCATAATGTGAAGAAATAGCCTAATAGTTCATCAACATTTTAAGCTGTTGTGTCAGGCTCATTGCTTAAAACAGTTTTTCTGATGCTCGTGGTTCTATTAATTTGGCATCTGTCGTATCTGTCCCAGTCTATGTTTGGAATATTTATTTCTCGCACAGAATAGGTCAACTTTTGTACTATGGGGGATAGTAGATTGACATAGTCTAGTGCTTTTGCTGTTCGTTAGGCCTTCTCATCTTGTTGGCTGACGAAAAGTACATCTGGACAGTTCTTCCAATATCTTCAATATGCGCAGTTGCGTCCCCGATGTGTTTGTCTTCACTTGTATCAGGTGAGAAAGACCCGATCACATTATGGAGAGCCATGTGAGCGAGAGGTGCTTCAGCACACAGCTGGGAGAAGGGGATTATAAGTATTATGTTCAGTCCAAGGCCACAATGGCTACTAGCCACAAAAGGCATGGATTTTTTTTAGGGGGCATTACGGCCACACAAAGGGGATGCAGCCGGGAAATTCGAGGCATTATCAAGTGCTTGTCAAATTGTGAATGAGAGACTGATGAAGTGTGTACAGCCTGCACAAAAAAAACAAAGCAGAAATCATGGCTTCCATGTAACTTTAAAAAAATCAACATTAGTCGCATCATGCAGCCTTAGAATGTATTAAAAATCAGAACCTATACCACAACATTTGTATCACAACTAAAGTTACATAAATACATAAATAACATATAGGAGTACCTGTTTCTTTGTTAACCCCTCAACATAGAATAGCCGCATGTGCAGACTCCCTCAAATTGATTGGAGAAAATATATTTTCTATGTTATTCAGCTTTTTTCAATTGTATTCTTCGTACTATAAAATAATGCTATGGAATTCTAAGCAAATCTTGTCTTCTAAATGAACTATTGTAGCCCACAGCCATATGGCATACCACATCAATATCTAACATAAGGACAACTCAGAGTATGCTATTCTGTTCTTCTGAAATAGACTACATTTTCTTCATATCATATCATGTTTCTTTAGATTTATTGTGAAGGTGTAGGCTATATTAAATGGATTTGTTATACATTTTAAAATGTAGATGTTCCAAAGGTCTGCATCAGTGGCTTGTATGTTATGCTTGGATGCCAGGAGATGCTAAATGCGTTTATGTCACACCCTGATCTGTTTCACCTGTCTTTGTGATTGTCTCCACTCCCCTCCAGGTGTGTCTCCTTCGGCCCCATTATCCTCAGTGTACTTTTACCTGTGTTCTCTGTTTGTCTGTTGCCAGTTCATTTTGTTTAGTCAAGCCTACCAACATTTTTTCCCGTACTCCTGTGTCACGCCATGACCTTAGTTATCTTTGTTTTCTTTATTATTTTGGTTAGGTCAGGATGTGACAAGGGTGGTTTGTTTAGTTTTTGTATTGTCTAGGGGGTTTTGTATGTCTAGGGTTTTTTGTATGTCTAGGGGTTTATATGTCTATGGTTGCCTAGATTGGTTCTCAATCAGAGGCAGCTGTTTATCGTTGTCTCTGATTGGGGACCATATTTAGGTAGCCATATGCCTTGGATAGTTTGTGGGTTATTGTCTATGTGTAGTTGCCATTGTCAGCTCTCGGTTTATATAGCGTTTTGCGTTTTGTTATTTTGTAAGTTTGTTTAGTGTTTCTTCGTTTATTAAAGAGTATGTATTCATATCACGCTGCTCCTTGGTCTCCTCCTTACGACGAACGTGACATCCTGTCTGTCTCCAGTTCCTGTTTTCTAGCTTTCCCGGTTTTTGATCATTCTGCCTGTCATTCTATACCTTGTTATACCACCCTGGATTACTGTCGAAACTGTCTGCGTCTTGGTCTTCTCCCGAGCCTTGATCATTTATGTTAATTAATGGTCAATTACCGTGAGACCAGCAGTTATTTGCTTGACAATCACTGGTTGACAAAATTTCATGACCGCCACAGCTTAGATGCAACTCAATGTTAGGCAGGTATTCCTAATGTTTGGTATACTCAGTGCATATATAGGCTTTTGAGAAAACCAAAGCAACCTAATGGTCACCTGAAAAGACAAAGGAAGGCTCATACTGTATATTGTATCAACTGGAGCTGTTGCACTGTGGCACATTGGCTCATGATAACTAACATTGGATGACTCAGTAAAACACCAAAAGCCACGTTTTGCGTGGTAACTCCTGTGGGTTACTGCTGCTGAGTTACTCCTGTGGGTTACTGCTGCTGAGTTACTCCTGTGGGTTACTGCTGCTGAGTTACTCCTGTGGGTTACTGCTGCTGAGTTACTCCTGTGGGTTACTGCTGCTGAGTTACTCCTGTGGGTTACTGCTGCTGAGTTACTGCTGCTGAGTTACTGCTGCTGAGTTACTGCTGCTGGGTTACTGCTGCTGAGTTACTGCTGCTGGGTTACTGCTGCTGAGTTACTGCTGCTGGGTTACTGCTGCTGAGTTAACAACACCCACCTCCAGGGAGGTCTGTGAGACAAAGAGCCATCTCCCCAAACATGCTAATCTGGGCTGAGATCCAAGACAGTGATATGTGGATTCTCTCTCACTCTCACCCGTACATTCTCAAGGTCCATGTCTATTTTTTTATTCCATATTTAACACAGATGTCTGCTCTTCCCCGGTCGATTCTCTGTCAGGCACGCAGAATAATAAATAAAAAAAACGTACAAGGAATCCAATGCCTATCTCATGCCGCCTTCTCTACCACATTTATCACTGTTTTGTGGGACTGGGGGTAAGGGAGAGAGGGACATTCGTACGATGGCTCGCTGCCTGGAACATGGGCTGGAATCACCCACCAAGTGGCTAATAGGGTCTTAGTGACTCTAAAGTCATTCGAAGGTGACAGGGGAAAACAATGCAGTTTAGCCCTACACTCAAGACCCCAATTACACATCTCATCACCAATATAGACAACAGTGATGATTGGGAGGTATTATATACAAAATGAATCACACACTTTCACCAACAAGAAGAACTTCCCCTCCTCATCCATTGTAAAGCTGCTAGACCACAGCACGCGGTCTATGAATGATGCACTGTGAATTGCTCTGAAAGGACTAGTATTAATGAAGTTAGATTGAGAAGCTGATTAAGTTAATTGGGTGGCTGTGGGAGCGTAGTGAAAGCCTCAGGGCACTCTATAACCATTGCAGAGCAGCCCCAAATCCTTGTGGGCTAATTCCTCTTCTTAGCACGGCACTTAGTGAAAGAAATGGCCTTTCCTCTGATGCTCCGCATACAGTATAAGTGCGAAGCATGAATTAAATTGGGAGCATAGTCCATGCACTTAATGCCTGCAGGGGCTTTCAAGGAAGAGTTATACTGTGGAGATATAGCTATTTGTTACGCCTTCTCAAGGCCGAATTAATGTCAATGGGCTGATCAAATACTACCAAGGCGGCAATAACAATTCACTCACATTGACAATTCCCCTAAGATAGACTAAAACTATAATAGATTAACATTCTCAAAAGGTGCTCAGAGAATAGAGTCCTGCATTTATAATTTGTTACAACTATTCTTGAATTCTGAGCCTTTAAATGAGATATAGGGGAAATGTTGGGTCAGATGTAATACCACAACCGGTATCAAGAAATGGAACCATCGTCCTAGTGTAACATGTAGTGTCCATTATGATGTTCCAGTAGCAAATGAAAGTCTTACCAGTCTGCCACCAGTGGTCCAGTACAGGCACTCCAGCGCTCCTTTTGGCCCAGTTCAGTCTCCACGTCACAGCGCTCTCCAGCCAATAAAAGGCTCTTCAATCTGGAGGAGCAGCGAGAGCAGTCAGGCTCTATAGGCCAGGACAGTGTAATAGTGTAGCAGATCTATAATGAAGCAATAAGGCCTGAGGGGGTGTGGTATATGGCCAATATACCATGGCTAAGGGCTGTTCTTAGGCATGACGCAACACGGAGTGCCTGGATACAGCCCTTAGCTGTGGTATATTGGCCATATCCCACAAACCCCCGATGTGCCTTACTGCTAATATAAACTGGTTACCAACATAATTAGAACAGTAAAGATAAATGTTTTTTGATACCCATGGTATACGGTCTACGGCTTCAGCATTCACAGTTCGAACCACAAAGTTCATAAAAAACTATTTAACAGCCAAGGAAGGTTACGACTGTGTTTTCAAGTTATATTAAACTGAGTTGTGCCAGTAGCAAGGTGAAAAAAAGCAATAAGCTGGAGTTTTCCCATTAGACTAGAATTGCCTTACGAGTCTCAGACAAACTTGCACAAAAACGTGTACACAAAACAGTCCATATTGTTTCTGTTGATCTGAGTAAAAATCCCACTCTAGCTGTGGTTATATACAGTTGAAGTCGGAAGATGACATACATTTTAGCCAAATACATTTAAAATCAGTTTTTCACAATTCCTGACATTTAATCCTAGTAACAATTGCCTGTTTTAGGTCAGATAGGATCAACACTTTTTTTTAAGAATGTGAAATAATAGTTGAGAGAATTATTTTTTTCGGCTTTAATTTCTTTCATCACATTCCCCCAGAGGGTCAGAAGTTTGCATAAACAATTTAAAGGCAATACTAATGGAGTGTATCTTGGGTCAAACGTTTCAGGTAGCCTTCCACAAGCTTCCCACAATAAGTTGTGTGAATTTTGTCCCATTCCTCCTGACAGAGCTGGTGCAACTGAGTCAGATTTGTAGGCCTCCTTGCTCGCACACGCTTTTTCAGTTCTGCCCACAAATGTTCTATAGGAATGAGGTCAGGGCTTTGTGATGGCCACTCCAATACCTTGACTTTCTTGTCCTTAAGACATTTTCTTGCTGAGCGGCCTTTCAGGTTACGTCAATATAGGACTTGTTTTACTGTGGATACAGATACTTTTGTACCTGTTTCCTCCAGCAGCTTCACAAGGTCCTTTGCTGTTGTTCTGGGATTGATTTGCACCAATGTGCATTCATCTCTAAGAGACAGAACGTTTCTCCTTCCTGAGCGGTATGACGGCGGCGTGGTCCCATGGTGGTTATACTTGCGTACTATTGTTTGTACAGATGAATGTGGTACCTTCATGCGCTTGGAAATTGCTCCCAAGGATGAACCAGACTTTTGGAGGTCTACCATTTTTTCTGAGGTCTTGGCTGATTTCTTTTGATTTCCCCATAATATCAAGCAAAGAGGCACTAAGTTTGAAGGTAGGCCTTGAAATACATCCACAGGTACACCTCCAATTGACTCAAATGATGTCAATTAGCCTATCAGAAGCTTCTAAAGCCATGACATCATTTTCTGGAATTTTCCAAGCTGTTTAAAGGCACAGTCAACTTAGTGTATGTAAACTTCTGACCCACTTGAATTTTGATAGTGAATTATAAGTGAAATAATCTGTCAGTAAACAATTGTTGGAAAAATTACTTGTGTCATGCACAAAGCAGATGTCCTAACCGACTTGCAAAAACTATACTTTGTTACCAAGAAATTTGTGGAGTGGTTGAAAAACGAGTTTTAATGACTCCAACCTAAGTGTATGTAAACTTCCGACTTCAACTGTAGATACAGCCATGCTAATCTTCACTCAGGGACCTTGACATGGTCTGATAAAGCAGAGAAGACTTCATTTGCTGCCAAAACGTCTGAGGCCATACAGTTTCCATGGCCTCCTGCCACACATAACAACTCGAGGAATTCTAATTCAAATAGGCCTCAGAGGAGGCTGGTGGGAGGAGCTATAGGAGGACAGGCTCGTCGTAATGGTTGGAATGGAATCAACAGGACGTTATCAAACATTTCCATACTGTATATTCTCTTCCGGTAATTACAATGAGCCGGTCCTCCTATAGCTCCTCCCACCATCCTCCTCTGATTGGTCTGTTATCTGGGTCAGGGTGAGGGTCTTGGTGTAATCTGAATGAGAATGGGTAGAAGAAGCAGGGTCACAGAACTCTACAGAACATCCAGAGAATCACCCTGCTGATCTTTTCTCCGTATTCTACACAGCACACCACATAAATTTAAATCTCACCCGTGACACCTTGCCCTGTGTTCCCTGCTCCTACTTTGGAACAATCTGACTATAGATGTTGGGAGAAGGGGAGAGACAGGCAGCCATGGATGGTTGGATCTGTGTGTAATTTATGCAAGTGGGTGGGTGAAGGCCAAGCACATTTCTCCATATCTTCAGAGGCCCAGATTCAGCCTTGGACAGGCAACAATAGTCCCACAGCACTATACCTAACATAGTCCCAACTGGGGAAGTTTGTGTCTCATTAGCAAGAATGAGAGAGGAAACATTCGCCCCCATAATTGCATTTAGTATGCATGTGTTTGTGTGTGTGTGCGTGTGTGTGTCTGTATGTGCACCTTGTGCGTGTCACCTTGCAATGAGAAGGTATATCAATTGCACATATATTCCTTGAAAGATGGCACATGACATCCCAGATAATGCATTATATAAATCCTGCAAATGTTAAGCAAACAGGCAGAGTGAGTCACAAGCCAAGCTTCCTGATGCTACAAGCTGGAAATTGTTATTGATCGAAATCATGAACGTTGTCCCCCATAAGTAAGAGTCTGCTCTGCCTGTGAGCATTGAGTTAGTGCTCCTGGCTATGTTAATAAGGGCTATGAAATGGTGCTTGCTCCATTGTGTTGTGATTGTTCCTCTGAGTGGGTTGAACGGTAGAGCTAGACGCGACTCCTATACCAGAGAGCTCCAACCCCATTTTTCTATTACTTTTCTGACATCTGGGGTGACGAGTGAAATTGCTCAAGCTCGCTGATAATGCTCCAAGGCGTTTACAGGAAGCAACTCATGTGTTGTAATAACAATAGTCATCGTGAAGTACCCAGCGAGAATGAAATACTGGGCTGAAAATGGCAATTTTGTGGCTTTGGCACGTCTGCACCTTTCAACACTTGGAGCTACACAGGAAAATCTGATTTTCTGAAAATCAGCACATAGGAAAGTGCATTCATAATGACTTTGTGGCACTGGAGGAGGCAAGCCCTCTTGCCGTGCCCTTCCAGCTCCTTCTTCTTCTTCTTCTTTAAAAAATGTTTGCGAATCGCAACCAACTGACAGGTGGATACACCACTACCTACTGTACTGGCGTGTGAGGCCGGTCACGACCTACCTATCCTTCCAGCGCCTTTCCGGCACTTTCTCTGTTGGGAGGCTAATGGATAATAAGTCAATCAAGTTGTGATTGGCTGGACAATCAGCCCCGACAGTTGATTAGGCTGCTGCTGCTCACATTCGAGGGAGAGGACTGGAGATACAGTAGCAGCCGACAGTTTGGAAAGATTATCTTAAACTGAGAGTCTTTGTTATTGGAAGTTAAAACTCTTAAAGTATATTTATAAGCATTTTTGTTGGTAAGTGATGTAATAAAGCCTGATTTCTGTTGGGAAGTGATGAAATAAAGCCTGATTTCTGTTGGTAAGTGATGTAATAAAGCCTGATTTCTGTTGGTAAGTGATGTAATAAAGCCTGACTTATGTTGGTAAGTGATGTAATAAAGCATGATTTCTGTTGGTAAGTGATGAAATAAAGCCTGATTTCTGTTGGTAAGTGATGAAATAAAGCCTGATTTCTGTTGGTAAGTGATGTAATAAAGCCTGATTTCTGTTGGTAAGTGATGAAATAAAGCCTGATTTCTGTTGGTAAGTGATGTAATAAAGCCTGATTTCTGTTGGTAAGTGATGTAATAAAGCCTGATTTCTGTTGGTAAGTGATGTAATAAAGCATGATTTCTGTTGGTAAGTGATGTAATAAAGCCTGATTTCTGTTGGTAAGTGATGTAATAAAGCCTGATTTCTGTTGGTAAGTGATGAAATAAAGCCTGATTTCTGTTGGTAAGTGATGTAATAAAGCCTGATTTCTGTTGGTAAGTGATGAAACAAAGCCTGATTTCTGTTGGTAAGTGATGTAATAAAGCCTGATTTCTGTTGGTAAGTGATGTAATAAAGCCTGATTTCTGTTGGTAAGTGATGTAATAAAGCCTACGTTTGAAGCGTTCACTCTGCCTCACTGACCCTCTGTAACTGGAGACCCTCTGGTCCATGTGGCTTCTCCCCAGGCTCTGTCACGAGCGGCAATAGTTGTTATGGGCTCTGTGGTATATTTTAGCACAGGATTTGGTACAATTAGCTACCCATGTGGTGTTACTGAGCTAGGAGCTGAGAAGAGGCTACTGCAGTGAGCTTATCAGAGAGATCGTGATGAATATTTCATATGCTATCCACCCACATCATATTACTACCAAAATGTCTATGGCCTACTGATAACGGTGCCATACACTGAGGAGATGCCAGCAACAACCCATTCATAGGAGTAACCATCCACACGTGAACTAAGGCGTTTTAGTGTCTTAATCCTTAATAAAGTGTTCTCAAAACGCTTGCCTTTCACACTTCAAGTTTATAATCAATTCATGAGAAAGAGGGGAAATAGAGTTGACGTTTTAATTGACCTGGATTGCTATTGTATTCAACTTTACTGGATTGCGTTCTTTTTATATTCACTGAGAACATCCTATTTCCTGAGCTGTAAAATAACAAGTCTAGTGTCTGCATCTTGACTGTTAACATTGCTAGTAGAGAAGGGAGAAGAATAGTTTTGATGGTTGTCTGTTTTGTCTCCAGGCAAGGAAACAAAGGTTAACCGGATATTCGACTACTGTCTGAGTCTCCAGAATCCAGACAAACATCTTACATTGTGGTTGTTGTGTTTGTGCATCAATTCTCTCTCAGTGAATTGCTGTAGTCTTTCACTAACCTGCTCCCTCTGGGAGAAAGACAGTCATGGAAAGATGCTGCATGGCACATGACAAAACCAACAACTGAAGCATAGTCCATCAGAACAACTAGCAGAAAGTATGTCATGTTATAGTCCAGGGAAAACAATGAATTCAATCCCTTTGGGATTTGTGTCTCAGGTCTGCCTGGAGCAGTCGAGGCCAAACCCTGTTCAGAAGCAGCACACAAAATACCTTCAAATTCCCCACATTCAGATTATTCAATGGCAAACTATGACCAAAGATCAAAGCCCCTGTTTAATGACGCAGGTATGGAGAAAAATCTAAATAAGTGGAGTTACCACCACACCCCCTCTATTTTCACATTATACCTGATCAACTGTGATTCTGTTTCAAAATATTAAGGAACCAAAACTGTATTTTCCACAGATTTATTATCAATATAAATTATGACATTTCCCATGGGGATAACAATCACTCCAGTCCCTGGAACCAGGCACCATCAAAGATGGCATTGCCTGAGGCTCTCTACAGCACTCAGTGATTCCCTGTGTGTTTAGCAGCGTGGCAGCAGCACAGTATTATGTAATAGGAATGAATGCCCTGCAGGTGTTTTATCCATCCTGATTAAACCTCAATCAGGTCTAAATGGGAACACAGGTTGTGAGTGATGAGCCTGGGCCAGGCAGGGACACTGCTCCAGCAGATGGACAGAGACTAACAAGAGAGTGGGCAGGCAGAGCCAAAACCTTCAGCCAGTGGGGGACAACACCAGATATGGATGAAAGGTACCCAGTCTCTGGACGTTGATAGGACTAAAGGGAAGGCCTACTTCAAGTGGGCAGAAAAGGTTCAAAACAGAGCTGGCCACGACAGTTGTTGAATGGTCCATCTCCACAGTGTTATGCCAATATGTGGAGATTGGGTGGTGAGGGTACTTGGTGAGGGATTACTGAGCCCCTATGGTAGAATGGGTGTCCTGCTGGCGGATGGCTCGGATGGCAGTGGGCGCGGTGAACATGGAGGAACAACCATGCTCTGACAGAACGCGGAAGAGCGCCCGGCATCCGGTGTCCCAACAGGCTTGCCCTGCATAGAGAGAGAGAGAGATCCGTTACAAACCCAAACAGCCTGAGGACATAAGCTTACATGAACACGCCAGTTGGGTATTGAAATGTAGCGGGACATTCAGAGCAAGCTGTTTTTAGAGGCTTGCGGTAGTAATGACTCAGCCAGCCACCTATCAAACAGAAGAACAGTACTAAGGCCATAATGTTTTCTTACTACTGACGTTCCGCACCATTAACACTTCCACTGTGCCGAACAGAATGAATATTCATGGAAAGATCTGTTTGAAATGGAGACAAAATTATATTTGGAGCCCAGACAGATGGACTGAAACTGATGAATAGAAACAAGATTACTCTATTGAGAAAGTATTGTGCTCCAACAAAAGTTGCAGTGAGGAAGAGCCCACGGGCGAGCGGAACCGATATTCATTCTCTAAAGGTTCAGTCGGCGAGGTTGCTCCACATGATAGGAGAGAGAGAGAGAGAGACGAGGCGTGAGGGAGAGAGGGAGAGAGGGAGAGAGGGAGACAGATTAAAATGAGCTGGGAAATCAACAACAACAGACTCGAGGGCCTTAATTTCCTCCCAGTGTGAATATCTATGACTGTGTATTAATCAGTGAGAGGACAGAAGGTTGTGTGGAGCAGGGTAGACAGGAGCAATGCATTCCACAAGGAAAATGCAGCCACAGACAACAGGCTCTGGATAAAGCCAGGCTGATGAATTCAACACCCACCTCCAATCCTCCAACAGCCACAGAGACCAAAAGTCTAATTAGGCAGATAGCCTCCATGAGCAGTCCTACCTCCCCACCCCTCTACTCCCAACCCCTGGGGTCATTTGCCCAGGGCCCAAACACAGCAGAATCACCAGCTGCTCTTCATACAAATAACTTCCACAAACCAACCTAACTGGGCCTTTTCGAGCCAGTGAATATTAGTTTAATGAGGCCGGGGTAAATTTGCAATGATGATCATGTGCATGAATATCAAAAGGCTGGTTGTCTGAAATCTCATATTCTCATGCGTCATTAGGAGTCAATTTTTCTTGTGCTCATTGTCTTTAAATAGAGTAATCTGCGAAGCATTTGGAATCACTGAGTGCAAGGGACAAGTCCTTGAGAAAGTTGAGTTTGTGTGTTTTTCTGGAGTTAATTGACCAATAGTGACCCGTTCACAAGTCATTATAATAGGCCTATGTAGGCTACGGTACATACCTCGTATAGAATGGTGGTGTTGCCTAACAGATTGTTACGGATGTGTAAGGGAAGCGAAGTCAGGTGCAGGTGCAACTTTTATTCCGGTCAGAAAATAGGCACAAAATGACTAAATCTAAGTGCCCAAAAACACGGAACAATAAACAATAGTATAGCGCATGAACATACACCATTAACAATAAACAATTACACACAAAGACATGGAGGGGAACGGAGGACTAAAATGCATGTAGTGTGATTATGGAATGAAAACCAGGTGTGTATGAAACAAGACAAAACAAATGGATATATGAGAAATGGAGCGGCGATGGCTAGAAAGCCGGTGACGTCGATCGCTGAACGCCGCCCGAACAAGGACAGGAGCCGACTTCATCGAAAGTCGTGACACAAATGTAGGAGTGGCCCACTACCCAGCCCTGGTCAGACGCTGCCCACCATACCAAGTAGAGAGTAGGCAGAGAAAGAAGAGAAAATCCATACTGTACTATGTTTGTGCATGTTTATGGTGTATGTTCTGTAATACAATGATAAAGAACACTGGAGATGTTTCACATGGACTTACTTCACCAGGCTTGAGGCCATAAACGTTTGCCATGGTCCATGTCAACATCACCTGCGTATCCAGCAGTATCCCTGACAACGCCCTGAGGGGAAGATATAGAAAAGAGGCGAACGTTGATGCAAGAAGAATGCAACAAGCTCTTAACAGGTTCATTTATTTTATTATACATTCAAACCCTTGTATAAATCTTGGTTTTTCAATTCAACTATCTTTGCGATGTATGGTAACATAACCTGTAGGAGTTCAGCTGTTTCCTCCATAGATCTCACTGGTGACAACGAGACTGAGAACAGCAGGCCAGCGGGTGGATATTTCATGTTATCTGGGTGCTAAAGACAAAGGGAGCTATCTGGAGATGTGTTTTTCCAATTTAGAACCACCTCCGGTCAATCTTTCAACCTCCTGCATGGTTCACCTCATTTTCAGTACTACCGGTTCTGGTTTAAAAATTGTCTCATTTATCTCACGGTGGTAAAGTTTAGAATGAACTTGAATCACATTTGCAGAGCCATGGAATGTCTACTGTAGTATATGATACACATTACTTGCATTAAACTGTGAAATTGACTGGATTCCTTATGATAAAAATCGTCAGACACAACTGGGCAAAAACTGGTTGAATCAACGTTGTTTCCATGTCATTTCAACCCCCAAAAAATGCAATGTGATGATGTTGAATGAAAATGGAAAATGGATTGGATTTGAAAAATGTAATCATCATAAGGGAGATGTTTATTCTGTTTATTCACCCAAATTTGAACCTAAATCCAATGAAATTGTGACATTTTTTGTTGATTTCACATTAGTTGACAACACAACCATATTTAAATCATACCTAGACATCGAACTGATGTCTGTTCCCAGTGGGTCTTTATCCCCCTTCCTGTAATGAACTTGTTGTGTCGAGTCAGAGTGCTTGCTGTACCTTAGGAGTTCTGGTGGTCCCAGACGTATAGAGGACGTATAGAGGATGGCTGGCAGGGAGAGACACACAGTCATGCACAACTCAACAAGGCTCATCCGACCTCCAATGCCATATTGCCCAAGAAACGTTTTTTATAGTCGTCACAACTTGGGTTTTCAATTGTGGATTTTTCAATAAGTGAGCTTTCATGATGCAGAACATGCGGAATTCAAACTGCCCAAAGGCAGAGGGAAAGGAGGGAAGACCCCCAAAGCCTTGAGTTGTTTTTTAATTGTTCTCTCCTCTTCCAAAATAATATAATCCAGTAGTAGGACCCTTCTCTGATTAATGAGGCCTTTATGGGTGGGTTTTGAATTCCACTTCTCTGGAATCACTCGCTGCCTTTCCATAGTGATTACTAGAGTGGTTTAACATTCACAAGAGCGGCAATATACCAATGACTTCAACAACAAAAAAAGGGGGACATCTCATATTCTCCAACATCGGAGGTATGGTGATTTGCTCAGACAGTTTCCATGACAACATACAACGTATCACCTTAACAGTATCCTCCCTGTGTTGCATAATCAAAAATAGCTACTAGGGTAACTGTGCATAAAGGTAACACAGCAACAATCAGGGTGCAAAACCCCAGACTTTGTGATACATTCCAAACATCGGTGGTACTAATAAAATAGGTGTGAAAGATTGCCTGAGCAGAGTGATTGCAATACTTTGCAAAGCATTTTCAGAATGATTTCCCTGAGCACAGATTTGGCTGTTTTTATGAGTTGAGAAGAAACTAATTTCAGTTTCCTGGAGTGCCAACACATTACTGTAAGTGGCTGCTGGCTGTTTTGGGGGAAATTGACTGTCTTTTCTTCTACCGGTTCTGCCTGGTTTCACTCTGACCCTGTGCCAGGCTCCCCGCCACAGCCTAGGGGCACGTCTCAGCGTTGCGTGATTCAGTCCCTCATGCGCACCGTTTCTCTCTCCCACCTTTGTTTCAACAGGCCGTTTAGGAGCGACAGATCTGTCGAACCATCCATAACTCCATACAAGCTCACAGCTGAAATAATCCAATTCATATATACACTGGAACCGTATTCGTGGTTCAGTCAGGAAGTAATAGCATTAAGTAACCAATAGAGAGGATCATGTAAAACTATTGCATGTCAGCAGAGTTATTGTCTTTGTGAAATGGCAGGCATCTCTCAGAGAGTTGACGTTAGTGAGTTAAGCCTTACCACAGAATAACATAGAACTGTATTCTATCTCAATGGACCTCACCATGCCGGGCCGGTTGTCGATGAGGGCCTTGGAGGGACTGTGAGAGCTGAGCTCCAGGGCTTTCTCCACCAGGGGAATGTACTCCACTCTCCTGCCAGGCTCAATGCCAAAGGAGGCCGTCACTATCATCTTGGGCTGGAAGACACAGCATTCACACAGTGTGCTACCGGTGCCTAAAAGAAACAAGGCTTAAGAGATGTGATACAACACAGCTCAACAAATGCATTCGTCTGAAATGGACTTTAGAACATTCTGAAAGGCCATGTTCTGACTATGTAATGTACTATCAATATGACCGATGTTACCTCTCAATTACTATCTGCACACCATCATACCTTCCTCGGGTTACTGATCAAATGTATTGAGGGATCTGAAATGACTGTCTCATTCAACATAGAACGAGTGTCTCTAATTTTTCATTCATTCTAATGCAGTTTAAATCAGGCTAATCAACTCTACCCAAATGTTTGAGGAGGAATCTTCAACAATAGTGGAGGTGCTCCTCTCTGAATGTTATGTAGGCCTAGAAAGTAAAAGGCTTGAAGGTCTGGCTTAAATAGCTTAAAAGGATTTCTCAGTATACGCAATTCAGCGTCAGAGTCACATACTGGCTAATAGCCCTACTGCTTTGATGAAATCCCTCCCACAAAGTGCTTCACTTGGCGTCAGTGAGACCTTTATCTACTGCAATATTACAATCTCTGTGACTGTGAAAGTGGGCCATCAACTCTTCTATAAACAGTCCTATAAATGTGGCATGTACATTTCACATTTAACCATTCAACCATTAAACAGATCTGACAGTGGAGAAAATACCAGGTGGGGAAGGGGTTCAGGCTGCTTAGGGGAGGCTATACTATGTTACAACATATGGGTGAAAATGTATATTTAGAGGGACGTCCTACAGTCTAAATGAATATGTACAGTGTGAAGAGTTTTTCTGAAATCATTACCTGTTCCTGTAGTTCTCTAAAAGTGGTTGAGATCATTACCTGTTCCTGTCGTTCTCTAAAAGTGGTTGAGATCATTACCTGTTCCTGTAGTTCTCTAAAAGTGGTTGAGATCATTACCTGTTCCTGTCGTTCTCTAAAAGTGGTTGAGATCATTACCTGTTCCTGTAGTTCTCTAAAAGTGATGGTCTGCTTAATTCCAGTCACTGGGCTGTCATAAATGATGGCCGGTTGATCTCCTCGTCCGCTCTCGACATGGCGATCCAACGCATTGTGGCAAACATTCAACTTCCCCCCGGCGAACCTTACAAAGAGAAAACCCCACATTACAGGAAGCATATTGTCATTAAGAGACAAATAACTACTGTGATACTTTCACTATAGATCTATCAATGTTATGAAATAACATAAAGATAACAGTAAGCACATTGTAGCTTGGTCTACAATTAGAGAATGTGTATGATAAGATAAGGGCTAAACACAGACAAAAATGTCAGTTTTTCCTGCAACGTACAGGATCTATGTACAACCCCAGATCTTTTGATGAAATGGGACTCTCAACTCATTATGAGCTCTGTTGAGGTACTGAGGTGCTGAGACAAGCAGATGGTGTCTGGATTCCTGTTGTTTTAAATATGCACGCACACAGATAGATGAGACATCATGCACCGTCGCTCACCAGCCATGCCTGGATTTTAACACTATTACAACACAGAGGTCAATCTAGAGAGCATATGGGATTTTTACCATGCAGAATTAAAGGTTCATCTTGTGAGGTCTGCCATCAAATACCTTGAACATGGTTTAATAATGTGACCTTGGTGCACAAAATTATTTATGACAACCATTACAAAATATGAGACAATTAAGCACAAGTGCATGATATTTCACTGTTGGATAGTCATAGAATTCTAACTGTACGTCCTGTGTACCTAAATGTATTGTCCACACATCTAATGCTTTCAAGTAGTAGGATAAATTGTATAGCTCCAAAGTAGTAGGTGGCGGTAGTGCACAGATCACGTCAACGGGTCTAAAGGTTGTCTCGCACCGAACTGCGCATGTGCAGGCCGTCTCAAAGCCACTCCTTCAATATATAGATGTTTTTGACGAAAATGAAAACGTGTTACTTTCACAAGGTCAAATCAAATTTGATTAGTCACATGCGCAGAATACAACAGGTGAAATGCTTACACATGAGCCCCTAACCGACAGTGCAGTTTCAAAATATGGATAAGAACAAGAGATAAAAGTAACAAGTAATTAAAGAGGAGCAGTAAAAAATAACAATGAGTACAGGGGGGTGCAGGTACAGAGTCAATGTGTGGGTGCACCGGTTAGTTGAGGTAGTAGGTGCATGTAGGTAGAGATAATTAAAGTGACTATGCATAGATGACAACAGAGAGTGGTAGTGGTGTGGAGGGGGGGGGGGGCAGTTGCCATACCAGGCAGAGATGCAACCAGTCAGGATGCTCTCGATGGTGCAGCTGTAAAACCTTTTGAGGATCTGAGGACAAATGCCAAATCTCTTCAGTCTCCTGAGGGGAAATAGGTTTTGTTGTGCACTCTTCATGACTGTCGGAGACTGTTGGTGTGCTTGGACCATGTTAGTTTGTTGGTGATGTGGACACCAAGGAACTTGAAACTCTCAACCTGCTCCACTGCATCCCCGTCGATGAGAATGGGGCGTGGGGGGCATGCTCGGCCCTCTTTTTCCTGTAGTCCACAATCATCTCATTTGTCTTGATCACGTGAGGGAGAGGTTGTTGTCCTGGCACCACATGGCCAAGTCTCTGACCTCCTCTTTGTAGGCTGTCTCGTTGTTGTCGTTGAACAGGCCTACCACTGTTGTGTCATCAGCAAATGTAATGATGGTGTTGGAGTCATGCCTGGCCGTGCAGTCATGAGTGAACAGGGAGTACAGGACGGGGCTGAGCACGCACCCCTGAGGGGCCCTTATGTTGAGGATCAGCATGGTGGATGTGTTGCTACCTACCCTTACCACCTGTGGGCGGCCGGTCAGGAAGTCCAGGATCCATTTGCAGAGGGAGGTGTTTAGTCCCAGGGTCCTTAGCTTATTGATGAGCTTTGAGGACCCTTTGGTGTTGAACGCTGAGCTGTAGTCAATGAAAAGCATTCTCACATAAAGTTGAAGTCGGAAGTTTACATACACTTAGGTTGAAGTCATTAAAACTTGTTTTTCAACCACTCCACAAGTTTCTTGTTAACAAACTATAGTCTTGGCAAGTCGGTTAGAACATCTACTTTGTGCATGACACAAGTCATTTTTCCACCAATTGTTTACAGACAGATAATTTCACTTATAACTCACTGTATCAGAAGTTTACATATGCTACATTGACTGTGTCTTTAAACAGCTTGGAAAATTCCAGAAAATTATGTCATGGCTTTAGATGCTTCTGATAGGCTAATTGACATAATATGAGTCAATTGGAGGTGTACCTGTGTATGTATTTCAAGGCCTACCTTCAAACTCAGTGCCTCTTTGCTTGACATCATGGGGAAATCAAAAGAAATCAGCCAAGACCTCAGAAAAAAAATTGTAGAGCAAATTGAGAGCAATTTCCAAACGCCTGAAGGTACCACGTTCATCTCTACAAACAATAGTATGCAAGTATAAACACCATAGGACCACGTAGCCGTCATACCGCTCAGAAGGGAGACGCGTTCTGTCTCCTAGAGATGAGCGTACTTTGATGCGAAATGTGCAAATCAATCCCAGAACAACAGCAAAGGACCTTGTGAAGATGCTGGAGGAAACAGGTATAAAAGTATCTATATCCACAGTAAAACGAGTCCTATATTGACATAACCTGAAAGGCAAGGTAGAAGCCACTGCTCCAAAACCGCCATAAAATGCCAGACAACATATTGCAACTGCATATGGGGATAAAGATCGTACTTTTTGGAGAAATGTCCTCTGGTCTGATGAATCAAAAATAGAGCTTTTTGGCCATAATGACCATCGTTATGTTTGGAGGAAAAAGTGGGAGGCTTGCAAGCCGAAGCACACCATCCCAAATGTGAAGCACGGGGTTGGCAGCATCAAGTTGTGGGGGTGCTTTTCTGCAGGAGGAACTGGTGCACTTCACAAAATAGAGGGTACATGAGGAAGGAAAATGATGTGGATATATTGAAGCAGCATCTCAAGATATCAGTCAGGAAGTTAAAGCTTGGTCGCAAATGAGTCTTCCAAATGGACAATGATCCCAAGCATACTTACAAAGTTGTGGCAAAATGTCTTAAGGACAACAAAGTCAAGGTATTGGAGTAGCATCACAAAGCCCTGACCTCAATTCCCAAAGACAATTTGTTGGCAGAACTGAAAAAGCGTGTGTGAGCAAGGAGGCCTACAAACCTGACTCAGTTACACCAGCTCTGTCAGGAGGAATGGGCCAAAATTCATCCAACTTATTGTGGGAAACTTGTGGAAGGCTACCCGAAACATTTGACCCAAGAAAAACAATTTAAAGGCAATGCTACCAACTGTAATGTTGTGAAGCCAAGAAATACATGATTATTTTCTATCTTATGCTGTTCTGATACAAAAGACTTAAGTACATGAACAGGGTGAAGGCATTGGAAATTCATGGAGCATTGGGCACATAAAATATTGTTAATATTAGTCTTATATTCCATATAAAATATGAGTTGCTAATGTCGTGTTGCTGAATCCTCAGCTCACCAACAGATCTGAAAATAATTTGTCTGTGTACAATAGTATAACAAAAAAAGTTGAATGGTGATCAGTGGGCAGAGTTTGCTGCCCACTGTGACCCTGCTTCAGACCCCTTACCAAAATGATCTTGTCTGTTTATTTGAAACACTCGGAAATGCTGAGGTCCTTTAGGGTAACGTTGATCTTAAAGGATCTATTGAGGACTCAGATTAATGGCAAATATTGTAGTTAGCAGCTCCTCGGAAAAGCCCTGAGAGTATTTGGAAAATGGCCATACGAAGTCAAGTCTTGTCGCCTCAAGCGCAAGAGTGAAAACACTTAATGTGCTTTATTATTGATCATGACTGCTGTCTCACTTCCCATAGCATTTGCAGCCTCTATAGACCTACTAGAGTGAAGAGCAATGCAAGGTGGGAAGTCTTGCAAACATGTTGATTGAAGTGCTTATATAAGACTTGTTGCTTGCTTGTGTACACTTTTATCTGGTCACACTTCCGGCGTCTTTCCTTCATTGACTGCTGTCGGCTCAGATGTTTTCACCCGCGGCCCCTGCACTTCATCAATGTCAACGGCCTGTCTCTGGTAATTACCCACAATGCTGCTTACTCCCCAGAAAGATACCTGTTGACTCTGGTACCTGGAAGCAATAATTGAGCAACTCATTAATCTCGCTGGCGTTTGAGTCCAATGTGATTTACAAATGCCCTGACCAATGTTTTCCATGTGGGATTTTCAGGCATCAATTAGTGCTAAACACGTAATTCCAAGTAGTGCCATGTAAGAGGATAAATGCATCTCAATTCAATCACCTTTTGACAGAATCCCTTTTGATTTGAACGAAACCTTTCATATATACTTGACCATTATAGAAGTGCTCAGAAAGTTACTTTTTGGATCTGAATGTCAAAAAATTCAAGAGATGAAGGTGCTCAAAGTTGACACATTTTGCATACCCCACCATATCACAAGACATCCATGTCTTCATCACTGGAAAAGATAACCAACAGTTGAGATTGATATAATTGAAATGATAACAACAGTGTTGTCGAACTATTTTATAATTTCTCTAATTTTTTATTTATTTTTTAATAAAGATAATGTTTTAAGCTTTAATGTCAATTATCCAAAAACGTGTAAACTAAAACATCATATTCACATACAGTATGTTGTAGCTTAGACCCTATTTTACACCATCTAAGGTTTTTGTGTTGTGCCTGACAGCGGTTGAGACACAACATGCTCTTGAATACAGAGTGAACGTCATGTTGTGGCTGATAAATGTACTAAAATGGGAATAAATATATATTTTAACATTCAAACATATCAACAATTCCCTGTGGGAAAGTCTGGAGAATATGTCTAACGATAACCATACAAAATTGTGTGAATGCGGATGCTGTGTGTGAAGAGCCTGTCTTTCGGGAAATGGTAGTTAAAGGCAAGTACACTAAATTTAGACTACCAAACGCCAAACCCCTATTTACACGCAATTGCCATCTATTAAAGTAAGTTGCTAATCATAGTCCAGTTTCTAACATTCTCTATGAAATGGGCTTTAAATTGTGTAATTTAATGTAGTGAGCTGAGCTTTGCAGTTATTGATGCATGTCCATTTTAAAGTGGTTAAAATGCATTCAAATGTTGATGACAGTAGTGTGAAAAACAAAAAAAGATACACATTTTAATCTATTTTTTTCAAGTGTTATGTTTACTTTTTGAAAATATTAATATTAATGGACAAATATACCAACAAATCTCAAAATTAATAGTTAGATGCAAAAATGGCATTTCAGCTTGTGGTGCCTGGCCTTAGTGCAGTAAAGTCTCCATAGCTGGTTTGTCTGCATGGCTCAACATGATAATGGATGTGTACAGGTTTCTGATCAGCCACTGTGATCTGTACCTCGATTGTACCTCTGCTTGCTTGTCATTAATTAATTACTACTGTCGTGTCTTTGGCTATGCAGGATTAGGTGATATGACATGCTATTCTATAAAATCCTTTCTCTGTAATTAATATTACCTGATTGAGCCAATCATGTAAATGTAATTAACTAGAAAGTTGGGGAATCACAAAATAATATTTATAGAGCAGTTATCTTCCATATAAACTCTTAAAGACCAAGTAATATTTTACATCAATAGCAGTCAATATTAATCGTCACCTTATTTCAGTCTCATCTCATCTGTAAATTCTTGGTTATCTTCACGAACCCTGGCTAACAAGTTTGATCAGCAATACAAAATTGGGTTTCATTATTTATTTACTAAATACCTAACTAATCACACAGAATTACATATACACAGAATGAATCATACCTTGATTACAAATTATGTCATAAAGGAAAATGTCCCTAGCGGACAGAACAGATATGACAGCTGGTTACACAAAGAAAAGGGGGTTGGCTTTGAGTGAAAGAGCGGGAAGACTGAAGAACAAAGGGAGAAGCTATGTCTCTATCGGACCATAGGCAGCTACTCTATCGTAAATACAGAATCTTATGCATTCGAAATTACCGCCCACTTTGGAAAAGGAAAATGCAATAAATATTTACTCTGAGCTGCGCTTCAATAGGTTGTTGGTAGATGGAAGGCCGGGTTGCCCAACAGAGTCCTTTGTCCTTTGAAGAGTGTCTCTGGTGGTGAACGGGAAACGTTGTAGTGTCGTCGTTGTGTGGTAGACGGGATACTCTGTCTGTCCTCTCCTAGCCCACGTTTACAGCAGCCGCTGCTAACTCAGCGGCTAGGAGGTATCACTTCTGTAGCGAATAAGAGTTCAAAGTTCATACCATTCACAACCAAAGCTCACGCTGAGGTTGGCTTTGTTCTGTAGTTATTATCTGAATCCTTCTGACATCGGACATCGTCCTCATGTACCCGGAACAGATAGTTGTACCCGGAACAGATAGTTACATTTTTGTCAAGGGCTTATATAGTGGAGGGAGAGAAGGGTGTGTTTCATAGTTTATAGCCCATGTCTCTTCACAGGGGCGGGCCACTGATTGAGCAGAGCTCTAATCTTATGAAAACCCAATTCTCTCATTTGGAAGCTAAAATTACATTTAATCTTTTCACAAATAGTTTAATTTAAATTGCATTTAAATTGCACAACAATTCCATGTGAATCTGATAACTATAATGTGTAGACTTTTCCAGATGCAGTTTATGTCGTTCTGTCATCAGTCATAATGTCTCAGGTGACAACCGAACTGACATCATATTAATTTAAGTACCAACACATATTTTCAACTGGTTCTATTACCGAAATATGGTTCCTTACCCTCCATGTGTTTGATGTTCTCAGACTCTCTATGTTTAACAAAGGCTATTCAAGTGTCCCTCAGTAGAGTCAGAGAGAGAGGGAAGGGAGAAAGGTATTTATGGGGTTGGTCATAAACCTTACCCACAGGCCAACGTCATGTCACTACCATGTCATCAAAAGGGAGATTGTATGTACAGGACAGGAGTCGTTGACTACATTCAAAACCTTGGATAGTCAAAGGCTGTCAATTCTCCCAGTGGTTTAATTTGTCCAACCTGAAGGTCTCTGTAAATCCCAGTGCCCAGCAATACTTCTTCCTATAGTAGCGCACGTGCTGCTAGCAGGATATGTTTAATTTACATTCTGTGTCCGGCACGGGGCACGGACCTGCAGTGGACACTCAATGATCTCCTGTAAACGGGTTGCACTGGGTTTATTCATAAGGGCTCTTCCATTCACCTCTCTCGCTCTCTGTTAGATATGAGGAGTCAGTGTGAGTTTGTATGGGACCAAAACACACTGTCCCCTCACTGACTACAAAGGTTGAAGCCTGTGTAAAAGTCTATATAATTATTATTTTATCGTACTGTGATTGATTTTAAACCCAATGTTACAGTATGTCAGCATAAAAGTGGATTTATGAGATGATATTTGGTGTAATTACAGTGATTGTAATTGTATACCCTACTGTGTGACTGGGTTTAATGTAGCACAGCAGTAGATGTTTAGTTTCATTAATCTAAGTAATTTGTCAGAAGTCATTTTGAAGTAGCTACTTCTTGACAATTTCCTTACCGTTCCAATCACGACTGACTAGCTGTGACTGCGTTGGATGGTTTCCAGTTTAGAGATCAGAAATGGAAACTAGTAGGCTACATTTAACATGTTTAAATAGTCATTTAGCAGACACTCTTGCTCAAGTCTTGCATGTTGGAGCTCGAAGCCTAAGGTGTTCACTATACCCTGCAATCACACCTGCAACCCTGTACATGACCATTAAACACTCTGAATCTGAATCAAAGGCATCAATTGTTTTTTCACCTAGTCTGCTCGGGGATTCGAACCAAGGACCTTTTGGTTACTGGCACAACGATCTTAACCGCTAGTACTAGGTCAAATGTCTGATTTATTCTCATTTGACACCTGGAAGTGTTACCTGCCTTTTTTGCCGAGACCAGGCTGGTTGAATGAAAGTTATTGAAAGCATAAGGTAAATGCCTCATGTGTCTGTCATAGTACCACTATACAGGATATGTAGATGGAATTTCCCTCCCTCTCCATAGGGAATAGGATACGTTTTCCAGAAGAGCTGACATGCAGTGCCAGTATAACACCCACATGTTGACACTGATTTCCTCACTGCTTTCTTTGATCAGCTGTCAACAGCTGCCTGTTGGATGGATTTGAACAGTCTGGACCACTGCGATAGCAAAGCAGAATGTCAAATCAAATCACATTTTATTTGTCACATGCTCCGAATACAACAGGTGTAGACCTTACTGTTAAATGCTTACTTACAAGCCCTTAACCAACAATGCAGATTTAAGAAAAATAAGAGTTAAGAAAAGATTTACTAAATAAACTAAAGTTAAAAAAAATAACAACAAAATAACAACAACGAGGCTATATACAGAGGATGCCATCCTCCTCCTGCTATAATCTGCAACAGGGAAACGTGGAGAATTGATCCAGTAGATGGATGCATGGATCTCCTGACTCCTGTACAGGCAAGAATTTCTTATCTAGTAGTTATTAAAAGCAGCAGAGTTATCAATTTGACAAGAGGACACCTTCATCTTGTACCTGTATTCACAAGTATCTGTGACATGTCGCACACACACAAGCACCAGGGAAACATTGGCAAGCTTGTCAAATAAAACGAGTAGCCCGTAGACTACAGTAGCTTTTTTTGTGTGAACTAGCCTACATTGTTTTTGGTCGGCTCTGCCTACGTTTGTGACGGCAAGCGGTACTGGAGCGTCAAGTCTAGGTCCAGAAGGCTCCTTAACAGCTTCTACCCCAAGTCATAAGATTGCTGAACAATTAATCAAATGGCTACCTGGACTATTTGCATTGACCCCCCCCCCCCCTTTTTTAATGCTACTCACTGTTTATTATCTAAAAATAGTCACTTTACCCCTATGTACATATTACCTCAACTAACCTGTACGCACATTGATGCGGTACCTGTACTCGTACTCAGCAACCAGCTTCAGTGTATTGTGTTGTCACTGATGTTGTTACCTGTTGATTTCAACCTCAACAACCCCAATAGCAATTTATCATTCCTTGAAAATGGGGCTTGATCAGATCATCTCTGCAACCCTGAGCCTTTTACCTCTTGGATGGTGGGCCTTAAGAGCACTGCAGTCTAATCCCCTCCTCTTTTTAAAAACAGAAAGGTTTTCCAAACACTGGCGCAGCAGCCCGTATGGATGTGAGTGTATAATCTTCCTGTGTCCTCCTTCTCACTGGCCTTAAGCCCTCCCTCCATCCCACCACTTACCACCCGAATACAACTTGCATCTGCATGCAGCTGGGTGGAGCTGCTGTGCGGCTGTGATTCGCCAGCACATATGGTCTGTGTGGAGTTGATTACAAGTGCAAGTCGAAAAGCACTTTAAGATGAAGGATACAGTATGGAGTGGGTTGCTGAAATGCAATCTTGAAAAAGGGCACAGCGGTACACGGTAGGCTGCAGAGTCATATTCTCTTCCAATGTTACACTTTCCCACGTTAGAATGGAAATCTACCTGAAAGTGAGGTCATTGATTTTCTAAGGTATAAGTAGACTTCGCTGAGAGGAGCCTAGACATAATTAAAAAAGAAATGGAATCATTTGAAACTTAAACACGGTTGTCTAGTTTATAACTATTTGTGCACCGAAAAGTCAGCCAGCTAAATTCATCTTGAAAAATGTCCCTCATTTGCTTTAAATCTATAATAGCATTTACAAATTAAAATGTTCAGGCATATGAAATGTAGCCTACAGTGTGATCTGTCATCTTGTTTAAATCCTGCTTCCTCCATTCTAAAGGATGTACCCACAGCCATGGGATTGAGCACAACCTCTATGGAGAGGGCGGTATTACATTTTCCTTGGTTTTTGGCCACACTACTACAGGTCATGCAGTAGATTTGCCACAGCTTTAAGCTGTAGTTGCAACAGGCATTAGTAAAGGCAACAGCGATACAGAGAGATCCCAGCCCAGAGCCAGTTCTTGTCTATGCACGGGTCTCCTTTCTACAGTACTATAAACATGGGGATTAATCTATAAACCCTTCATCAGCTGCGTTTCCATGCCATCATTGAAATCTGTTTATCACTTTGTGGTTACTGTAGACTACTATATCAGCCTTAGGCTGCAGGACAACAAGAATCCCCTGCCATGAGCACACAGGTTGCCAATGAAATTGGCAGTGAGGAATTCAATATCAAAATGTTCATATCAGCTAGTCAATTTGGTTATAGGTCAATCCAGTCCCATGCACTCTCAATTATTTGCATAAAGATATTAATCCCACGGATGTTCGGTTTGACAGGACCATTGGGTCAGTCCGATAGAGCAGCGGCGCGGGAGGTAATCCCCTCTACCTTCCAGCCACTCCCACCGACGGGCTCTGTGCTCTCACTCGCCCGTTTAGCTTGAGTTGCTTCTGATGCTGCAGCTACCGTAGTCGCTATATCTCCCCATAACAGCAGTCATGGCGACAGAGGTCCAACCGCTCACTCTGGATCGAGGTAAGACCACAATCGTCAGATTCGCTTTCTTGTTGAATTATTTCTGGATCCCGAAACTTGAGCGAACGATGCATTGGCGGACCACATTTAAGTTGAAACTACTATAGGCTATTATATCATTTTTACATTCGTCAGCTTATATTTCTCTCTCGCTGGATACCGTTATTTGCTGGGAATAAAATGTATGGACCGTTTGGTGCGCACTCTGCAAAATTGGATAAAACGGCTTAATTCAATAATGCAGTTCAGCAATATTATAACGAATGTGTTATTAACCCACAGTATTACATCCCACTGCATATGAATAGAGTGGATTTATCTATGTTATGTAACATCCAATAGAATATTATCTCGCTGTATTCTTCACTTTGTGATTGGGAGAAATAATGTATTGCGCGCAGGAATCCAATCACGCTTAAATCCTTACTTCTCCACACATCAGACAACTTTTGGATGGGTAGGCTTAAGAATATAAAACAGACAGCTTTATGAATTGGTTTATATTTTTCTTGAATCTAATTGTAATTTGGACAGTGAACAAGAAAGGGGCACAGGTCTTCACCCCAATAGCATACCTGTTGTTGACAGTGAAAAATGAATTCACCTGCGGCAGTATTTTAAAAGGAAGGTTGAGTCCACAATGTAGTCTACCTATAGCCTACGTCATATTTCGGAGTAGTAATAGGTCGAATTGCACGCGGAATTCAGGTGATATTGCTTTCCTACAGTAGCCTGCCTGTCCAATGATAACAGATGGATAGCTTCTGATAGCTTCTCCTGACTATTCTTTCATTTTGATATTCGAAACGGGGACTATGGGGAAATCAGATTAAATGTGTAGCCTATGGAGTGCTTAAAACGAATCCGGTAGTGAAATGCATTAGTGTGGCTGCATGGCACAAACGAAAGGGGGTGGTGTTAAAAATAGAGAAAGATGATACATCTGGGAAAAGTAACGGGCATGGGCCCACTTTGAATGATTGCCACAACAGTTAGTGACCGTAGGAAAAAACTATAAACGACGTGGAATAAACAACTCACGGGAATGTAGAAGGCAAGAGGATATAAACATCTGTTTAAATTGGAAAATGACAAATGGTGACCGCTCTACGCTGTGTTGAACACAGCATTGCGCATGAGTAATCTAGCCTGGTTGTTATCATGAAGGATGGAATGGATGTAAACCGAACGAGGATCATCAGCGAGTGACCTGTCTTTATACCCAAGGAATAACGGATAATATAACGGTTTTATTCCCATTTTTTTAAGCATTGGCTCATTTACAGTCAATTCAATGCTCAGTGGCAATTGGATTCATTATTGCGTGACTGCAGCAACTGTATACGAGCTTGTATACGAGCTTGAATGGGGAGTGGGTGGCTGTATACGAGCTTGAAGTGGCTGTATACGAGCTTGAATGGGGAGTGGGTGCAAGGGCAAAAACATGATACAGGTCAAAATGATAAACAAGAAGCTGCGCTCTGTTCCATGAGGGGAAGGAACATTTCTGGCATTGAGATTCTATTGATAAACAAGTCATTCATTATATGACACATTTGGGAAGAGTTTTGTTCTCCCCAGTTAAACTGAAATATGTGTGCCAGTATCAGCTACTCAACCCTTTCCTTTGGGTTTTCAATGGGTAGACTAGTGAGTCAGAGCCCCTATCATTTCAGAGAGAACATTCAGGTGGCTGCTGTATCCACATGCTCATTAAGTGGTCACTGCCCCGCAGCAGTGATCATGTAGGGGATCAAAATGATAGCTTTACAAGAGCTGTCATTGTCTTTGCACAGTCCTTTGTCGCTACTGTCACTAGCGAAGAAACACTGTAATTGATATTGAAAATAAGCCTGTTTCTTTGTTGAAAGCAGGATATGTTAGGAATTTGTCACACACACACACACAAAGAGGCGGGAAACTCACATTATGCTTTGAGGTCATGACTGCACTTCCTGCTATTGTCTCAGGAAATGACTCAAACGCCACGGTCCTGTGGAGAAACAGCCTGTGTTGGAACCTCCCTGCCCATGGCACCAAAGTTTTCCTTCAATGATTGACTCTCATTCAAACACTAACCTGCACCAGGCATGCCAAGACTATTGAAATTGATAGAGATACTGAGAGAGTTCTCATCGACTGTATGCCATGAAGTCCTAATAATATCAGTCAGGCTGAGGCTGTACAGTAATCACAGTGAAATGTGTTAGTGCTCTTTCTGCCAGATATTTGCTGATGGAGAGGAATTTGAGGCCTTTGTGAGCAGAATTCCTATATATTTGCTGATTGAGCGGTGTAGTAAGACACAGATGCTCAAACAGGTTTCTGTGCCGTCTGAAATTACAGTGGATTTACTAAGATTCCAAACATCGAGGGTGAGCAGAAGCTTGAAATCTGGAAGTCAATACTTTTTTGATGCTCTCCGTGCATGGTTTATTGCCGTAATGAATATAGAACAACCACACATTTCCTTGCAAGTTATCGCTGATCCTTTGTTTGAGTCTATTCACAGGGGAGAAAGGGCAACACACTGTACCCTACTCAGGGCCCTAAGCATGTTGTCTCACCATACTGCAGACAGGCTTTGCTTTGCTCGCAGAGGTCACTGGATTTGTTCATTGTTGCGCAGCAACCTTCCTCTTGTACCTTGCTTTGGGTGATAACAGAGAGGAGGGATTACAGGTGAGGTGAACAGCCAGCTCAGCAATTTCATCAACGGAGAGCTGTTTAGAATGGCACAGCTCTGGGTAAGCTCTCATTAGAACCACAGTGAAAAGAAATGTCATTTGTTTGGGATGGACACCTGCCAGGTAATCAGTCAGAGGAAGGGAGACAAAAACCAAGTTCAGTGTGTTTTCCGCTTCTGCCTTAGGCTAATGAGCCCTGATGGGGACAGTCTAAGGAGTGATTCATTTTCCCAGGAATGTCACGGCAGGGCCATTTAGTGTTAATTCACTCGGCTTATGGGGGGGATTGATAAAGGGAGGTGCGTCCATTTAAAAAGCTGTCCTGTTGAGGAGCTGGCCTTGTGTCTGGCAAGCCCCTGCTGGCCTGTTCCTCTACTCATCCAGAGAATGAGCACAGTAGAGGTTTTTTGTGTGGTAATTTCAACGTGGTTGCCAACGGCAGAAAGGACACGCGGGTCAAAGTGGGAAGTGGCAGATGGCATGGCCTCTCCGGGGCAATTTATTCTGGCTTGTGTAAGTCAGCCATTCTGGTAGTGACAGTGTTAGGGCACTGCTCTGGGAAACATTACATGTGGGAGTGAGGAATAGCTCAGACTAGTCTTGAATCAATCAGTTATGAAAAGAGTCTCTATTAGGACCTTAGACGTCCCAGTAGAGATGGAGAAGATGCACCTGCGTTGCAGTCTGTTTTCATCAGCCCCATGTCTTAATGAGCCAGCTGAGTTCATTGGAAATGCTTATTTACACCGCACAGCAATTGTATTGAAACAACGTGCAGATATTGGAAAATATATTCTATTCAGCTATGCTCTTTATTAACAACAGGGCAATTATGTGATGATATTGGAGCACTGCCCAGTTTTTCAAACAGCTCAAAATCATGTTTAGACTTTTACTCAAGTGTAGAAAGCAGTGAAGCACTCACTGTTTAATACTGCGGCGTCGAACGGCTTGGACCCCCAGGAAGAGTGAAATAAACCGTGCCTAAGGCAGGACAGCACAGACCTGGTGTGTTTCAGCACAGCAGCATTGCTAGCTGCTTGTTGTGGTCTTCACATTTATTTATGACACACCCAGAGTGATGGCCGCATTAGTAGATCCAGTCATCAAAGCAGAGCAGAAAGGGAACTCAGTGTACTTGAAAGGCTGACTCATTCTGGAACTGGTGATTGTTTTAGACACAATGCTGTTTATAGTTTGAACGTTGTGTTTCATCAACATAATACCATAATTTCTGTGGTCGTCCGTCATTGATTACATTTTAGGAAATCTCAAGGTAACACACTGCACAGTACTGTATATTATAGATTTATCACTAAACGTCTTTACATCGTCAGTCACAGAAACAGATTTACCACTAAACGTCTTTACATCGTCAGTCACAGAAACAGATTTACCACTAAACGTCTTTACATTGTCAGTCACAGAAACAGATTTACCACTCAACGTATTTACATTGTCAGTCACAGAAACAGATTTACCACTCAACGTCTTTACATTGTCAGTCACAGAAACAGATTTACCACTCAACGTCTTTACATTGTCAGTCACAGAAACAGATTTACCACTCAACGTATTTACATTGTCAGTCACAGAAACAGATTTACCACTAAACGTCTTTACATCGTCAGTCACAGAAACAGATTTACCACTCAACGTATTTACATCGTCAGTCACAGAAACAGATTTACCACTAAACGTCTTTACATTGTCAGTCACAGAAACAGATTTACCACTAAACGTATTTACATTGTCAGTCACAGAAACAGATTTACCACTCAACGTATTTACATTGTCAGTCACAGAAACAGATTTACCACTCAACGTCTTTACATTGTCAGTCACAGAAACAGATTTACCACTCAACGTCTTTACATTGTCAGTCACAGAAACAGATTTACCACTCAACGTATTTACATTGTCAGTCACAGAAACAGATTTACCACTAAACGTCTTTACATCGTCAGTCACAGAAACAGATTTACCACTAAACGTCTTTACATCGTCAGTCACAGAAACAGATTTACCACTAAACGTATTTACATCGTCAGTCACAGAAACAGATTTACCACTAAACGTATTTACATTGTCAGTCACAGAAACAGATTTACCACTAAACGTCTTTACATCGTCAGTCACAGAAACAGATTTACCACTAAACGTCTTTACATCGTCAGTCACAGAAACAGATTTACCACTAAACGTCTTTACATCGTCAGTCACAGAAACAGATTTACCACTAAACGTCTTTACATCGTCAGTCACAGAAACAGATTTACCACTAAACGTATTTACATTGTCAGTCACAGAAACAGATTTACCACAAAACGTCTTTACGATGTCAGTCACAGAAACAGATTTACCACTAAACGTATTTACATTGTCAGTCACAGAAACAGACTGTAGTGGACTAATAGCTTAGATACACACTATTAATTAATTGATTCCTCTTGGAAATGGCTCTTTAGAGGACACTGCTTTCAATAACACTTCAACAGCACTTTCAGAATATTTCTCTCCCAAAGTTGGGCACCCTCTAAAACACCTTCATCGTTGCCTTAGAACATGAATGAGAATGAGCATAAATCTTTTATTTGTTGGCTGCCTCAAGAATTCTTTCCCACAAAGAATTCAGATATAATTTTTATTGGTCTTTGTTCTATTGCTTTTATTTCTCTCTTTATTGCTGTTAGGGACACATACATCGGCCCAATAGGAATGTATTCATACGTACACTGAAGGACGCACAGTATCATTTTGGTTCAAGTTGGCCTCAGGGATTTCAGTAAACACTCAGTTTGCTTCCTCTCTGTTGTAATTGGAGATGGATGATAAACCTTTCAAATAGAGAAATGTGTCATTAACCAGTCAGGAGTGATTGTTGAAATAGAAAATGGTAGATGAGAGCCCTATGTGACCGCCCCAAAGAACACGTCTCGTTACTTTCAGCTCAACCAATCAGGCAATGGTAATGTGTTCTCACTGCTGTGTGGCAAAGAGAAGTTAAACTAGGTCAGATGTTTGGCTAGTAGCATCAATGTTCCTGACTACTCAATGCATAGCAATGTACTGGTGTTTCATACTTTATTTAGTTATAGAATACTGAGGCAAGAAACATGCCTCTCCAACTTCACAGATTGAATAAATGTGAATTAGGAGTTGTACGTTTAATTTTTAACAACCATTTTTAACAACCATTGTTTTGTATCCCATCTCTTGCTCCCATCCTTAATTACACCTCCAATAAGAGCAACAGTATCACCTTGACACCTTTGTCTTCCCTTGAAAATATGTGTCAAATGAAACAGGATCATTTATTATATTTTATTGCAAACAGTGCGCCTTGCAGAGGTTCTAATGGCAACATCGATTTGCAGTTGTGTCGGCGTTAAAGCTGAACATACAGTAACTGCTCTTTAAATATGTTCATTTTGAGGCGGAGGGAGGAAGGGTGAGTCCCACAGATGTTGCAGACATCTGGACCCCCTGAGTCCATCTCTAGAGTTGGTGAAGCGCCAAGGGGGCTGAAGTCTCATTGGAGTGTGGAGAAGAGGAACGACGAGCAGAATGCTAATGGTTTAGTGGTTGAGTGAATCCATCTCAGTGGAGTGAGGACAGTGGATTGAGGACAGTGGGGTGAGGGCAGTGGGGTGAGGGCAGTGGGGTGAGGACAGTGGGGTGAGGACAGTGGGGTGAGGACAGTGGGGTGAGGACAGTGGGGTGAGGAAATCCAAAGAGAGGTTTTCTAATGAAGTGGAATAGAGAGAGAGGGCCAGATCCATGCATACTCTCAAGCTCCTCTCTCAGATGGGTTGGAGTGTTAGTAAGGCAGGCCAGGATGGTGTTGGCTGACTGTGTGTTACCCTCCAGATGTACTGTAGTTATTCATGGAGTGGCTCCGGCTTGGTAACGGGCCACGCCATGTGGGCGGTGAGGGTATTCTTAGTGGTGTGTAGAGCTACTCTTACAAAGCGGTTTGCCTTTGTATTAGTATTGTAGGCTAAGGGATTTGCTGTTGGTGGTGTAGCTCAATATTACCATGGTTTTACTGGTCTGTGTGTGTCTACATAGCCAACTATAATAAGGACTTATGTTCTCAGCTGGTCTCCTAGGTGATGTGGCTGAACGCATCACGCAGGGATTTGATGTGATGCGTGTCGTTGTAAAGTGTCTTATTAGGGAGTCGTTGCAGACGAAGCTATTTGGATGTGACGTAACTCTGTGCCTGGATTCCCATAGTCATTGAAACTGCAAATCACCCTGGGCCGCCAAGTCAATCTTATACCCTGGGGGGTTTATACCCCTTAGATCACACACAGAGGAAACCATTTGACGTCTCACTCCTCCCACCGTAGACAAAATACAGTATTCCAGCAGAAATGCCTGACGTAGGCAGCTCCTCACAGGACTGGATGGTGTTCTATTACTGCTGCATGTTCTACACCAATTATCACACGACACTATCCACGGTCTGTCCAAGACATTCTGTCCACAAATAGCCATCTACTTCTTGAAACAAATCGACGCGACAGTGCTTGCAGAGGGGATGAGCTAGCAGACCAAGGGAAGCAGGGTGGATGATGGGCATGATATGTGTCGCGATGCAGCAAATGAAATGCAACTGCTGGAGAGGGGAGGCTTTTATGACTGATTACCTGTAATAACTCTAGGAGCAGAAGGAGGGGCTCTGCTGTAGTCTAGCCCTCATCACTGGTCTAGGGGGATAACAACTGTCACATCTGGTAGCAACAATCCCTATTCACTGCTGGGGTGTTGGCTGACTGGACTCAGACACTGGACAGTCTGAATGGGGGAGATGGGGCATGACATTTATGGCGTCGTTACGGCATTTGCGATTTTTTTTGTTATTCAAATATGGGTCTAAAATACTGCCTTTGACGGCTTGTAGCCTAAGACTTTTCCAGACTGCTTTCTCCTTTCAAACAACTTGATACCTGAAATTCTTCCCTTTCGCAATCAAACACGGTTAGCTTTACTTTTACAAAATAGCTTCTTGGCCTATAACCCAGTTTATTTCAAAGAATACATTTCTTTAATTCCCCAGACCGAAGTTGAAAGCCAAACTACTTGAAAGTGGTGCTGAACAGGTGGAGAATACCAACTATTGCTTTTGATCAGTGTAGTGTCAAAGTACAAAAACTGACCTCCCGAGAAATGCCATCTATAAACAAAAATGTTTTAGAAATCTTAAATCTTTGATGTGTTGCTCGATGTCGGAGGCCTCGTCAGAGACCTTGACGTGGATGAAGAAATTGCCGCTAATGAGAAAATGAGAGCAGGCAAAACTTCTCCTGATCTGGCTCTGACCTCGCTATAATGAGAAATAAACGCTCATAAAACTACCTAGGCTGCTTGGAATAATACCAGCAGATTACTAGCCACTCATTAGTGCAAAGCTAACTGTTTTTTACAGGTATGGGACAGAATATTGTACAACCTCATTCAGCTTAGGGACTCATTGGATGCTTATTAAAGCTGATGGAAATTCTGTACATTAGCTACATTGCCATTGTAGGGGTAATGTAAAGTAGTAATGAATACTGTTAGATCCCTCCATTCGCACTCACAGGTTCAGAGAAAAGTGTCCTCTTTCCTGTGTCCAACTCTCTATGGACCAGCTTTAATTCCGCTCTCGTCTCCCCGTAGCTTAGGGTTTTTACCAGAACAGGCTGCCTCTAGGGTAGACTACACCACGACGCCTAGACTTAGAAAAGGTCGCCGGTTCAAATACCAGGGTCGACAAGCTGGGGAAAAAAAATTAAAATTAAAATTAAAAAGTCAGCCGATGTGCCCTTGAGCAAGGCACTTAACCCTAATTTGCTCCGGGGGCGCCGTACTACTATGGCTGACCCTGTAAAAAAGAATTCACTGCACCTATCCGGTGTATGTGACAATAAAACATGTTTTTTTTGTACATCCTTTAGAACGTCCTATGTGAAATGATCTGTGCTATACAAAACCATCATTACAGAAGATGCTGAGTGGAGTCGTGGAGTTTGATGAATGCCCTGTAAAGATCTCCCTGACAACACTTTGTGGCTTGAAGTAACCAATCCTGATGGAAATCGACCCCACCATTTCTTCTGGTTTAATGTAATCCACGCTGGTACTCTGGGTATCATGTTCTTTGTCCATGTATACTTGTGTACTAACAGTACATGTTGTGCCCTTGTATGTCTGTTTGACTGCCTAATACAGGCACAAAACAAACCTGCCCAAACAACCCCCGGTTCTATGTATGCAGTTCTCCCTCCTCTTACCTAGTTCGCCCTAGGTCTGTAAAAGGTAATAGCTTTTCTGTCTCCTCTCTGCCTCACCGGGTTACACTAGATTGTCTTCCGTCTCAGTCCAGCCACCCTGGGTTTGGCGTGATGTTTATAAACACGGTCGGTTGTTTACCTCTCTCAGTTGGTGTGGTGCAGAATGTGGCGCTAGTTCAACACCAGGGTAAAGGTGTTTAAGGTGATTGTTTAGAATCCTTGCACCGAGCCTCAGTATACACTTGTTGTTCCGATATAGTTGGATATTTCTTGCATTTAATAAAGTAGACTCACTTAACAACGTTTCATTTTTCACACCTAAGCTTTATTATCAACTCCAATACAACATCTTGCAATTTCCCTCCTGGGTGGCACTGTCACTGTGTTTGACATCAAGCTCGGTAGGAAAAATATCAAATCTGTAGCTGATTACAAGTGGTTTGATCATTTTCGAGCGACTCGCTGATCTTTGCACATGCTCAAGGGATAAAGGGTTGACAGATGCACATTATCCACCAACTGGTTTTTATTTAGTTTCTTCTAGAACAACTGACCCAACGATTAGGGTGAGCACCAAATCCCTCCTCTCCCCTTCCAGCATGTACTCTCATTTCTTTAATTTTCCCTGTTTGTCTCTAAGAGTGTGAAAATAATCTGCTTTACTCTGGATTTCTTCACCGGATGATAATTAGGAGTGGAGAGTTTACTAGACACAGGAGTCAAAGTCTTTAACTCAGAGGCATCATGGGTTTGTTTTCAAGGATCTAATGCTCGTGGTGCCTGCTCCTGCCAGGAATCGCTCGCTTTGAACGGAACAATTCCCTTCCCTGAAGTCCGCCCCCCATTTTCTCATGCATGGAGCAGGCCTAATGCAAACTACGCTGGGATTTCTCTCTCTCTCTTGTTCCCCTAGGCCTTGACTCTTTTTTTTCCATTATCCTCTCTATCGATTCACTCCGGACTTCTTTTTCAAGGCTGAGGTTAATGTAATTCAATGGGGCATTTTTTTCCTTCTTGTCATTTCTCTCTTTCTCTCTCTCTCTGACTTTCTCCACCTCTCTCGACCTCTTCCTCTCTCTCCTTTTCTTTGCCTCTCCCTCTCTCCTCTCTGTATTTCTCTCTCTCTCTGTCAGATGTGGCCAGGGCGATTGAGCTGCTGGAGAAGCTACAGGAGTCCGGGGACGTCCCGGGTCACAAGCTGCAGTCCCTGAAGTTGGTGTTGCAGAGTGAGTTCTGCACAGCCATTAGAGAGGTGAGTCGATTCCCCTGCACCACGGCCCCAGGGTCCTTTTGCTCCTGCCAACACAGGGAAATTGACCACAGGTGACTGATGGTTATTTGAATGAATGAATGTGGCTACACAACAATTCAGACTTTTAGGGGTGTTTTCCCAGACATGGTCAGCTCAGACACACAGACTGAAGGGTAAGAGGGCCATCAATACAGACTGAGGTCATCTAGTAGGAAATGTAATCTACCAGAGGAAATGTCAGGGTGGGCTGGCCCTTTCATTGGACAGCAGGATGAGAGAAGCCTGGCCTGGGAGTCAGGCAGAGACACTGGAGCCTGGTGCTGCCTGGTGGTGGGGGGGCGTCATGTCTCTGCCAGGAGTAGCAGCTAGGCAGCACCCTACAGACTAGGTTACAACAGCTGGCCATTGAGAGGGAAAGAGCGAGAGAAACACTTCAACCACCAACAACACATCCAGTCACCAGGGAAACTAGAGAGGATCCGATTGGATTAGAAGCAGAGGCTGACGTGGCCATAGTTTCCAGTCAATTACGTCCTTGTGTGAGCTGACACTTTGCCACGGTGCAGAATGGCTCTTTCTCGTAGAGGTCTGACTGCTAGAGGAGCTGGAGAGTGAAGATGAGTGGTCGTGGCCATGATGATGATTGCTGTTATTATCGTTATCAGCACATACAGTTACGCTGCAACATTCAACAGCTGTGGTGTTCACGTCAGCGGTTATTGGATTAACAGACTCCCAAGACGATAAATGCTCCCATGTCTCTATGGAAGATCAGAGAACATGGTGTTTATGTGAATGGAGCAATACCTTGCCATACGTGAGAATGTCACATGTGTTTACAATCCAGCAATGCTGTCACGACCCCTGTATTCACTTTTCCATGCACATTTTCCCCAGACTATGGACAGTGACGAGCATCGTAAAACACTTGGCCGCGGCTCGCTCTTAATACCCTGACATAGCAGGACTAGACCGCTGAGCCTCGTTGAGCTACATTGGTGAGTTAATCGTAATGTAATCACATTTGACCCCATCTGGCCCCTGTTCTGTGCTGCAATATGCCTGCAGATGGGTAATCTTTGTAGTTGAGAAAGCCACGTCATGGGGGTTCTAAACAAAAGGAGAGAGACTATTCTTCAAAACAACTTTATTATTAGATTTGCAAAAATGAAGCAATCAATAACAGCCACTCAAACATTGCCACCATTTTGTCCGTTCCGTCCTGCATGTTTCCACACGTCTAGGTTGCTGTAGATTGTTAAAACAGAATATCACATACTGCAGTCACACCTAAACGGCTCTTATCTGTACGCCCTGACAAATGACTAAGTCACACAAGACAAGCCTGTATCAGCAAAATACTAACATATAACAATGTACAACTCTCCAAGTAAAAAAAGCATAAACAACATAGTAGGTCATTCAATAATTTCCTCCACAGCTATTACAGGAAGATTAAGGGTTGCGTCAGAGCCATATATTGTTGTGCGGTATTGGGATTCACCTGCGTGTCATTTCATTAATGCAGATGACCTATACTGGGCCACCAGGTATTATAATTGAGCGATTTGATTTGTTACCTTCATCTCATATCTGCTGGTGAAGCTCATTTCATGGTCTGATGAGCAGACACAGAATCCCACAGACCAGGGTAGCTTGATCATGTCTCTACTGTAGAAGTCACAGAGGTGATCCGGCTGAAAACCTTCTTCACAGTGTCAATAGTATTTACAGCCACATGAAACAGCCTAGCTATGGGTGAGGGGGTTAACTGGCTAACTGTTGATAGGGGAAATTGATGGGCGATGGAAATGCTTGCTAAGGTGAAAGACCCACAATTACAGAGAGATGGAGTGAGGAGGAGCGTTGCTCTTCCCAACCTTGTCTATCAATGACATCTCAGAGCTCAGGGAATGTCCCTGAATGAGTTGTCAGAGTCAATCTGCTTTGCAAATGGAAAGGGAAGGACACCAGGGAAGACGACTGGGAGTGCTAACCAGCTGGAAATGATGGAGTTTATGATGACTTCCAGCCACTCTGTTGGCTTGACTTAAAGCGCTATGCATATCAAGAACTGGTCCTGATGAAAATCATCCGAGAGGCCCGAGCAAACGATTCATTCCACACATGAAATCGAATCATGACTTTCATTAGTCACAAAACAATGCAGGTCATTTTTCCTTGCAAAAAAAAAGAAGCATAGTATGTTCCAATGAACTGAATCAATTATGTGATCATAGAGTTGTAGTAGCCTGATGATAATGGAGCAGGGCATATGAATACAGGTCTCACTTTGAATTGATATAAAGGAAAGGATTTGTGTGCTGCTCCATTGAGGGCAGACCTTAGTCTCTTACTACATTTACTGTGAGCTGAAGGCTGAAAGCCACTTCATTTAATTATCTCTGTGTGTTTAATATTCTCTTTTTGTGTCATGCTGACAGAGCGAGGGAGGTCTGTGAATGGACAGTTATTAAATGCCATTTTGCTTCTACCAAATGACCCCTTTAAACTCAGTCAGCTAGAGAGAGGAGAAGGAGAGCTCTTCAAGCTCTCAGTCTCTCCGTCTCATCCTTCCCCATTTTGCTCTCCACTCACCGTCTCAGTAAAGAGAGGGAGGCGGTCGGGGAGCCATGGTTACACGCGTCGTGCCAGGCACCTTCCGGGCAGCTCTCTCCACTATCAGGCATTGTGTTGTCCTCGTAAGGCTGGCGGTAGACGGGTAGCCCCCAGCCCATCAAGCACAATGAGCCTTCCACAGAGGTTAAATAGATCTGGGTTAATGAAAGCCTGCCGTGGTTTACGCCCAGTGAACCGGAGAGTCAGGAGAGAGAGAGAGAGACAGGAGAGAGAGAGAGAGAGAGTCAGGAGAGAGAGAGAGTCAGGAGAGAGAGAGAGAGAGAGACAGGAGAGAGAGAGAGTATATTCAGGAGGGACAGGAAGAAAGTAGAGTTCGGAGGTAAAGATGGATGCGTAGTAACAGGAGGGGGAATGAGGTAGAAATGATTTCTTCAGGAGTGCAAGTCTTTCAAATCTCATTCTCTCTCTCTTGCTCTTTCTACCTGCATGTATCTGTATGTATCTGTATGTATCTGTATGTTCCCTGGAGCTTCACAACATCAAAAATAACACAGAAATTTGTTCCATGTTGTGACTGTTTTCTTTATGTTATTGGAGATTTATTTTCCCCTAATGAATTATCAGAACAGAAGTTCATTCATTAACAGTGTTGTCAGACTGAGTTCAACTGGGTTCATTATGGTCAACCTAAAAAGCTCCAATATCTTATTTTTGTAAGTGAACTACTTGCTCAGAACAAAATGCAATTGATTTATTTGGTTGTTGGGAATTGTGAGCTTGAGGTTGTTATTTTATTTTCACATCAACAATGGACTTTGTTTTTCATCAGTCGGACATACCGAGGCTTCACGAAACCACTTGTTTTATTGTTGAAACACAGATGAAGCACTTTGAAGTCGCAAAGAGGCAAGGGCCTTGTTTTGCTCCAGCTCATCATACAGAAATATTGAATGGTGGTTGAGCCCAGAAAACACATGCTCTCCTTTGTAGAGAGTAGAGACATAGAGGTGTGAGCTGATGAGTAAAATCCCTATTAGTTTTCATTCCAGCGAAAAACAATACCATGAAAAAGCTTTCAATTCACTGCACAGGAAAAAAAAATGTCAATGTCAATGTTGTTCTTCAAGAAGGGTTTGAGACGTTACAATTGAATTTGGTTTGCTCGTTGAATAATTCAGCAGTAGTTAGTGGTAAATCCAATTTGCACTTCAACTCGTGGATGTTTGTGCATATAGTTAAGCAAATTACAGATTGAAATAGCTTGACCTTTATTGTTGTTCACGTGTTTCCTAGACACAATTCTCATGACTCACAGCAAGGCATCCACTGAGACCTTGAATACACAACAGTCCATGCATCTTAAGTGTATTTCAATCAGGCTCACAATGATGGATGGATGCTGTATCTTTATGTGAAAAGCGATGCACTGAAACAAATGTTAATAGAATGGACCAGCCGCAAGCCTCTTGGCTAAAACACACAAAGGATGTGGGATAACATGAGTCACATCAAACAATTACATGACCCAGTATGGGGATTTAGGCCAATGTCTCATGTAATGTTCAACAATGCACCACTAATCAGAGCATTCATAATGTTTCAAGTTGTTTCTGTTGGCTCACCAGAGGAAGGTGTCATTTTTTAAAATGTATTTATTGTACCTTTATTTAACTAGGCAAGTCAGTTCAGAACAAATTCAAATTGTCAATGATAATGTCATACTGTACACTGGGGGTGCTATTGTAAATGGTGTCAAAACAGTATGTCATATTCTGTATAGAAACGACTATGTATAGAAACGACTATAGAAACGACTATGTATAGAAACGTATATAGAAACGACTATGTATAGAAACAACTATAGAAAATGGCTCTTTTACACCTGAAAGCTTTCCATTAGCACAAAACTGACTCCTGAGTGGAGGTTAGAACACACTGTAGATGTGGAAGAGGTGTCCTGGAATAAGGTCCCAAGATGGTGTTCAATATTGGAAATCAAAGAGTCGCTCAGCTGAAAAACAAAGAACTGCTTTTTGACTGTAACACCAGAGTTCCACTAGTGTATACACCCTTAAGTTATACTAGGGACATTGTGATTCCATAGCTAGGGCCAACAGTGAGGACTTGTGAAGAGCGGAGTCAGCAACCTCTGCATAATCAATACAGTTGCTTTGTGAGGTGTTAAACATCATTCACAGTTAGCCATTGTTATGTATTACTGAACAAAAATATAAACGCAACATGTAAAGTGTTGGTCCCATGTTTCATGAGCTGAAGTAAAAGATCCCAGAAATGTTCCATACGCACAAAAAGTTTATTTCTCTCAAATTTTGGGAACAAATTTGTTTACATCCCTGTTAGTGAGCATTTCTCCTTTGCCAAGATAATCCATCCACCTGACATGTTTGGCATATCAAGAAGCTGATTAAACAGCATGATCAGGACTTAGGTACACCCTGTGCTGTGGACAATAAAAGGCCACTCTAAAATGTGCAGTTTTGTCACAACACAATGCCACAGAGGACTGAGGGAGTGTGCAATTGGCATGCTGACTGCTGGAATGTCCAACAGAACTGTTGCCAGAAAATGTAATGTTAATTTCTCTACCATAAGCCGCCTCCAATGTTGTTTTAGAGAATTTGGCTGTACGTCTCACACCGCAGATCATGTGCAACCCAGGACCTCCACATCCAGCTTCTTCACTCGTGGGATCATCTGAGACCAGCCAACTGGACAGCTGATGAAACTGAGGAGTATTTATGTCTGTAATAAAGCCCTTTTGTGGGAAAAACTCATTCTGATTGGCAGGTCCTGTCTCCCCAGTGGGTGGGCCTGGCCCCAAGTGACCTCCCAGGTCCACTTATGGCTGCACCCCTGCCCAATCATGTGAAAGATTAGGACCTAATAAATTAGGACCTAATGAATTTATTTGAATTGACTGATTTCCTTATATGACTGATTTCGTTATTACTGTAACTCAGTAAAATCGTTGAAATTGTTGCATGTTGTGTTTTTATTTTTGTTCAGTATATTAATGATGCCCGAAGAGCCCCAGTGGCCTTGCCTTGGCCCCAAGTCAGGTCAGATCCACTGAGCCATGGCCCAGTAAGTACCAGGAGCTGGGCCATGGAGCTGGAAACAGACAGGTCTGATGCTTTTCGGTAGAACACCGGGGTAAATCCTCAGTGGAAATTCACCTACAGTACCAAGAGTCTTAGCTCCACTCTCTTCAGTTTATTTACTCAGTGCCATGTGTTACCACATGAGAGAAAACCAAAAGTGGTAGTAGCGCCACACCACAGTGTGCTATGAGTATTTTGTACTCACTGATGCACCACGGTTTGCTTATGCTAATTGTCGTAGGGACCAGATGTTTGAGCAGCCTTAAGGGCAGTAAGTAGCAGGAGGCAGCAGGATCAGGCACCAAATAGTGTGCAGTGTATTAACACTGGATCCAGGTGGATGAAGAAATCCAATGAATATCTACATAATCTTCGGAGGTATTTGCAAAATAAACACTCTCAAAATACAGGTTTGAATTGAAATCAAAAACCTAACCCTGCCAACTACCAAGTCTGGTAGCCTACGACATGGATTGAACATGCAAGAGACTTGGAGAAATGTAGCAGACAATTCAAAAGGTACTGAGAAAATACGCTCATGTTTGGTCCATTTTTCTCTCTCTTTCAGGTGTACCAGTACATGCATGAAACAATCACAGTCAATGGCTGTCCGGAGTACCAGGCACGGGCTACAGCGAAGGTGAGCAACATCTCAGACCGGCTTAGCTGTATTGACCAAACTTAAGGCCGAAAGATACTGTACAATGTAGCCTAGATACACAAACACCCATCATGTCTCCTTCAGATGATCAAAGACTGGAGCCGGTTTGGTGTACAATGAATTACTCATTAGCAGACCTTGGATGTAAACACTTGAGAGGTTCTACCAATGAGTCCCTCTGCCACCGCTCATTCATATTCCTTATGAAGAGAGCTTCTTTTGTGGAGGAGAATAAAGCAAGCAGATCTCTAACAGTGAAAGGGGGATAGGAAAAGAGGGAGTCAAGAGGGAGGGTGAGATGAGAGAGAGGAGTGCATCTCCATCCTCCCAGTGTTCACAAAACATCATAGAGGGAGTGAAGAAGACATGGGGCAACATAGGGAGGTACGCACACTGACTGATTCAATTGGCTGCTCCTTCCAGAGACTGGGCACACAGAGGAGTAGGACACGGATTGATTGACAACACTGGGCAAGCAGGATGAATAGATAACTAGGCCCGGTGTGGAGCACAATTCCAAAGGGCTCTTTTTTTGTCAGCGAAACGTCGTCTCTTCAATCGCAAATGGTTTGCAAAACTTTGACTGTGGTCCAGTCCCTTTCAAGGAGACGTAAACGGGGTAACCTTTTTTTCCGACTTTAATCAGACTGTGGATTGTGTTGTGAATTTCCACCTTGGATGAAAGGTATGCAAAGACAAAGCGTAGGCCTATTGAAGGACACCACTGTATCTGATGTTGATGGAATATCAAAATACTCTTTCTAGCCTGCTCAGATCAAATGGTTTTGAGGTTGATGGTATGCTGCTGTTACAGCGACGTGTCCTTTTCATTTACCTTCGAATATCCATAATTTGTTGACTATTCAAGGTCCCTGTTCAACATTATAAAGTACATATTCATAAACAAATCATTTTATTTTCAAAGCTTATTCAAAGGCTGTTTTGAAAGAGAGAATGTAGATAGGTCTAATCAAACTGCTTTACAATTCATGAAAGAGGCCTTGGGGCTTGTATTTAACTGTGTTAAAGTAAGCCAGATTGTCCATATGACACTGTTTACACAAGAAAGCAATGACGACAGCATGAAGTGCCTTTCAACTTGTCCTTGTCCATCACCAGTCTTTTCAAAAGCATATTAAAATGTAGCCACCAGTGCAGCAGCAATTAACAGCAAAGTGCGTTCACTGGCTTCCACGCCCACGGGAGTGATTTCAATCGATGACATCGAAATGAGATGGTGCGCTGTTTTTGAAAGTGCCGCCCTCCTGAGAGTTTCTGTTTAGCTGAGCCGGTGCTTGTTTCATCAGCCTCGTCTCCAAGTACATCTCAAGTACATCACTGACCAAAGGTCTGGAGGGCAGCACTCAGGGCATTTCACATGAATCACTTTAAGTAGGACACCGGGGGCCTAAAAAACGTGTTATCGTCCTATGGAAAACCAGGGATCCCTTGATACACCAGCGATCTTGAGGCATTAGCAAGATGTTATTTTAGATGCCTTTGCTGTAGTGATGCTGGTGAGCGTTTACCAATTCAAATGTGTTCCACCTGAGAACATGAGCACTTGATTCAGTTTGTTACCCAATTAATTGAATCAATTCCAGACTGTAATTCCTGGCCTGAGGTTCTTATCTTTTATCTTCTAGAGATGGGAGACCACTTAGTCTTTGGTGCTCCAGAGAAAAGACTGAGCTGAACTGATGGCTGATGATGATAACATTTTATGAAATTAAGTCATTTCCATACGGTACTGTGACATTACTTGGGCAACTTCCCAGTAAGCTGTCATTTTTGTTTGGTTCGCCCCAGACGCATTTTTGCATTTGGAGGAGGCAGCCTTATGCCATCTAGTTTCTTCCTCTCGGGAAGGGAGATACATTTGTGAAGGTCGATATGCCGTTAGCCAGAGAGGGGATGGTGGCCTACTGAACACAGTGCTTCTTTACTCACAGTGGGAGAGAGAGATGGAGAGAGAGAGATGGAAAGGGGGGGACGAAAAAGTGGAGTATCTCAGGGCTTTCACCTGCTAGGGAAAACTTTGGATCCACATATGCCAAGCTTTGAAACAGAGGCCTTTTTCCCCTGCAGTTTCCCGAGAAAGTATTGCTCAATAATAATGAGACAGACTTGACAGACCGGCACCTGTGGCGATGTGCATCTGCTGTTCCTTTCCCAGGCTGGGCTAACAAGCTCCTGCACACTTTGTTTCAGACGACAAGGCGAGGAGAAGATTCGTCTAGAACTTGAAAGCCATCCCAAGCCAGTGGAATTTAATGAAGCAGGCTCACAGAGATTTAGTTAGTGGGGGTGGAAGTTCTCGCTTCTTCTCCAGCTGCGACAGATATGTGCTAATTCATGTTCTTACAGAGCCAGAAAACATCTGACATCGCTATACAATACATCACCATCATCACCTTGGCTCTGACTTTGTTATTCTCAGCCCTACTGAACGTCTCTAAGCCCCATTTAGAGAGAGAAGTCAGAAGGTCCCACCCTCAGAGTGAATTTAAGTCTGTACACTTTGGTTCTACATTGCTCTTGGGTATGGGAAAGTTTATTTGGCTGTTGCGAAATGCAATCCCAGTTCACTTAGTATCGTCATTATCCAATCTATTTGTGTGGTAGACAGAATAGGGTGGTATAGGGCTTGGAGTTAGTGCTGAACACACCAATAATGGTCTGATTGTTACCATCTCGCCTGTCTCTCTCTGCAGGCCACAGTTGCAGCCTTTGCGGCCAGCGAGGGTCACTCTCACCCCCGAGTGGTGGAGCTGCCCAAGACGGAGGAGGGGCTGGGTTTCAATGTGATGGGCGGCAAGGAGCAGAACTCTCCCATCTATATCTCCCGCATCATCCCAGGGGGCTTGGCTGAGAGGCATGGGGGACTGAAGCGAGGGGACCAGCTCCTGTCTGTCAATGGTGTGGTATGTATTGCTTATTTACTATTACTGCTAGGTCTAGTTACACGTGGCCAGACCAGGAAAAACTCTGTATCCTATTTATGATATTCGGTGAACTTGCATCTTCTATATTACGAATCCCAATCACAGTTGTGTGCTTTTGTTAATATTTCAAGGTATTCATTTTCTCATCTTGCTTGACTTTTTCTGACAAGCCACATCCGAGCAGGGAAGCATTCTGTCTAAACCTTGAGTCAAACTTTCAGAATATTGATAGGGTCAAGCAGAGTGATTGGTTTTCTGAAGCCTAAATCAAAAGAGGCTTATAGTGAGCCAGCATCCAAGATATAGGAGAGCTATCTATGACTAAAGAAATGGGCAACAACAAACGCTATATCAAACGACCGTTTTTTAGAAGAAGCAAATGTCACCATGAGCAAAGTGTTCCAAACTTCACACGGCTCAGCGGTTTGGCCATTCAAAGTCACTCCTTGCCGAATCCTATTCCGTAACTCTCCATTTACACCATCAAATGAAAACCAATTTACATGGTAAAGTCAGGATGTGTTTGGAATTAAAACTGCCTTCAGATAAACACTAATCAAATGTGTGCTTTAAAAAGCAATCTTCATAAAGGAGTCATTTGATTTCCGTGACATCCAGAATTTTAATGTGAAAATATACAGTACCAGTCAAAAGTTTGTACACGCCTACTCATTCAAGGGTTTTGCTTTATTTGTACTATTTTCTACATTGTAGAATAATTGTTGAAGACATCAAAACTATGAAATAACATATGGAATCATGTAGTAACCCAAAAAAGTGTTAAACAAATCAGAATATCTTTTATATTTTAGATTCTTCAAAGTAGTCACCCTTTGCCTTGATGACAGCTTTGCACACGCTTGGCATTCTCTCAACCAGCTTCACCTGGAATGGTTTTTCAATAGTCTTCAAGGAGTTCCCACATATGCTGAGCACTCGTTGACTGCTTTTCCTTCATTCTGCGGTCCAATCCCAAACCATCTCAATTGGGTTGAGGTCGGGTGATTGTGGAGGCCAGGTCATCTGATGCAGCACTCCATCACGTTCTTTCTTGGTCAAATAGCCTTTACACAATCTGGAGGTGTGTTGGGTCATTGTCCTTTAGAAATAATTTCTTTTCAGCAACCATAAAGCCCTGATTGATGCAGTCTCCTCTGAACAGTTGATGTTGAGATGTGTCTGTTACTTGAACTCTGAAGAATTTATTTGGGCTGCAATCTGAGGTGTAGTTATCTCTAATGAATTTATCCTCTGCAGCAGAGGTAACTCTGGGTCTTCCTTTCCTCTGGCGGTCCTCATGAGAGCCAGTTTCATTGTAGCGCTTACTGCTTTTTGACATTTTCCAGATTGACTGATCATGTCTCAAAGTAATGATGGACTGCCATTTCTCTCTGCTTATTTGAGCTGTTCTTGCCATAATATGGACTTGGTCTTTTACCAAATAGGGCTATCTTCTGTATACCACCCCCCCTACTTTGTCTTTGTCACAACACAACTGATAGGCTCAAACGCATTAAGAAGGAAAGAAATTACACTAATTAACTTTTAACAAGGAACACCTGTTAATTTGCTTCCTGTAGCACTAATCCCCCCCTCCCCACACACTGCAGCAACTTACCCAACCCCCCCGTCCCTGCTTCTCCTTCACCTAAATCCAGACAGGTGACGTTCTGTAAGAACTGCAAAATCTGGATCCCAACAAATCAGCTGGGCTAGACAATCTGGACCATTTCTTTCTAAAATTATCAGCCGAAATTGTTGCAACGAGAGCATACAGGTTGCAGTGGTGGGTAATACAGTTGAAGTCGGAAGTTTACATACACCTTAGCCAACTACATTTAAACGGTTTTTCACAATTCCTGACATTTAATCCTAGTAACAATTCCCTGTCTTAAGTCAGTTAGGATCACCACTTTATTCTAAGAATGTGAAATGTCAGAATAATTGTTGAGAGTGTTTTATTTCAGCTTTAATTTCTTTCATTACATTCCCAGTGGGTCAGAAGTTTACATACCTGTACACTCAATTAGTATTTAGAAGCATTGCCTTTAAATTGTTCATCTTGGGGCAAGCTTTCCACAATAATTTGGGTGAATTTTGGCCCATTCCTCCTGAAAGAGCTGGTGTAACAAAATTGACAAAATTTAAATGCATTCCAAGTGACTACCTAATGAAGCTGGTTGAGAGAATGCCAAAGCTGTCATCAAGGCAAAGGGTGGCTACTTTGAAAAATCTCAAATATATTTTAATTTAACACTTTTTGATTCCATACGTTATTTCGTAGTTTTGATGTCTTTATTATTTTTTGAAAATAGTAAAAATAAAGAAAAACCCTTGAATGAGTAGGTGTGTCGAAAATGTTGCTTGGTACAGTATATTACTCTAGGCTTGAGGAGAAAGTACTAATTATGCCAAATATGCAATGCTTGTTGAACTAAGTAGAAATCCATTTGACTTCCATTTCAAACCTAATTGGTAGTAACCATTTAGAAACTGAAGCTGCTGCTGTGTAACTGTGCCATTGTTGCATACATAGAAGTTCCTTTATTTCTCTGTCCATGCCAATTAAGAAACGGAGGCAGACTTCAGAGACCATATCACTAAAACATTGCCACCACATTTCTTAAATGTGCTGAGTCGCTTTTCTTTCACTGTATCACCCCAGAGTGTGGAGGGGGAGCACCACGAGAAGGCGGTGGAGCTTCTGAAGGCAGCCAAGGACAGTGTGAAGCTGGTGGTACGCTACACGCCCAAGGTCCTGGAGGAGATGGAGGCGCGCTTCGAGAAGCTCCGCACGGCCCGCCGCCGCCAGCAGCAGCAGCTCCTCATGCAGGCCCAGCAGCAGCAGAACCTCACTACCCAGCAGAACCATATGTCGTAGGTGAGGCTTTTCATTGCTTTAAGGGTGGGGGACCATAGCCTGGTGCCAGATCTATTTGTACTGTCTTGCCAACTCCTATGGGCATTGTCACACCAAGGATGACTGTAGGTGTTGGCAAGACAGCACAAACAGATCTGGGACCAGGCTAAGGGGCCACCAAGGAGAAGGACCACACAGCTGAAGCAGTAAGAATACCAGTCCTCTAAACTGGCTACATATTCAACAAACTATGATGTAATTTAGACTCATACTGTTCTAAGGATCTGACAGAGATTTTTAATTTCCGTCATTGAGCAGACACACTTATCCAGAGCATACATTTTCTCACTTGTCCCCCTTGAGACTCTAACCCACAACCACGGTATTGCAAGCGCCATGTTCTACTAACTGAGCCACACAGGACTCTTTAGCACCTCAAAGGTTTTTGGGGAATAGGGTGAACTGACGGAGGCTGGTATTGTCTGGAGATACACATTGCACATTCGAAACAGCAACAACGTTTAAAACGCAACGTATGCCTTTGAAAACTGCCTATGTGGCATCGATATGAGTCAGAAACAGTTATTCTAGTGTCCAAATTGACTACAAAGTGTTTGGAACATATGTGTATCACAACTGGTAAATGAAGGATGGGTATTGATTAAATGATGTACATTTGCCCATTAACATGGGGTGAACAGCTGCAGTGATTGCTCTCTATTCAATAGCATACAGTGAGACAGACCAGCCCAGCAGCCTGACTTTATTTACATAGGACAACATGTTACACGTTTTTTTAACTTGAGAAATACTGCAACAAACACCTTAGTCAGATGTAAAATTGCGCAAATACAACATGAAATAGGCTTCTGCATCTACAGTGTCTCATGGGGGACAGACATCATTAACCAAGCGTGGAATCGGTCCGGAAACAAACCCCCAAGACTGAAATCCTGTTTTTCTAATGAGCAACAGAAAAAACAGAAGTGCCAATCGACGTGTTCAGTGGTTCTTTAAAACTCATTGGGCTCTTTATACCCAGAGAGAGTACCAGACTCCTGTCAGAGAGGCTCCTACTACACAATGATACCAGGCCTTGTCCTTTGGGTAAAAGTTACAGAGGATTACATCAAGCTTTTCATTTTTTCATTAAACATATGCTTGCTGCACACATTAAGTTCCTGGAATGAGGGCTTAATCTATTTCAGGGTGTTTGTTAACTAAGCAGTTGCAATCCCCTGTACAGTCATAACCGTCTATGTTGTGTCAGTAATTCAGCCGCGTGGCTTGTGAATTATTTTTGATATGGCTGAGCAAATTAGAGGTCACGCTCATGGGATGCTACATGTTTTATAAAACATACCACAGAGCAACTTTGAGGCAGACTTATGGTATACAAATATACCACGTCGTTGCTTAGATTGCTGGAGGTGATATTGCAAAAATAAGGACAACTCTGAAAATAGGTAGTCGTAATATCAAGCCTGTCTGGGCCTCAGATGAAGCTATGACACGTTGCTGTGGCTAATTCAGCTGAGCATTCTTTAAAGTGTAACCTTGACATACCTCCACGAGGCACATCACAAAGACTTAACACCACCCGCAGTCTAAGGGATCCTCAGTGGCACTGATCGTTTGATAGTAACCCTCCTCGTGTAGCCCTCGTTTAGCAAGGGGAGGCATGTGTGAGCTTGGAGACCTGTGCAGTAGAGGCATGGAGTGGGGACTGAGCAGGGATCATGTTGTATCAACCCTGGCATGCTGACTACAGGGCTTTGCCAGTGGCCAAGAGGCCGGTGGCCAAGCAAGCGACATGCGCGGCGAACAGGCTGCTAGGTGGCAGGCACCATGGGATTGCATGGAATCTGTACGTCATGTAGCCTTCCTCTCTGACACGCTGCCCAGCCATTCTGTCTCCTCTCGCATACCTGGCCAGGCTGACCAAGGCCGAGGACACAATAAGCTCTGCTATATCTCTGTTCTCAGTAGTGGGAAAGCCACAGACATGTAGCCATTTCAAAATGTCAAATGACCTAGTGGCCTCATGGGTGAAATGTTATTCATATTTTTCATAATTTTATAATTAACCTGTTGGAGATCGAGCTACTTTTTTCAACATTCTGTTCAAAATCGCGCAACATTTCAACGTCCTGCTACTCATGCCAGGAATATAGTATATGCATATGATTAGTATGTGTACATAGAAAACACTGAAGTTTCTAGAACTGGTTCAATGGTGTCTGACTATAACAGAACGAGTTCCGTTGTCATGGGTGAAGTGTTATTCATGTTTTTCATAATTTCATAATTAATAAACATTATTTCTAAAACCGACCGAAAATCCTGTTTTTATGTCATACGGTTTTGTTATATTTCAGTCTTCTGTGATGTAAATAAAGTGTAATATTGGGATGCAAACTCAAAATTGTATACATTTAAACTCTATATCTGACATGGTACAGGTGTCTTCCTTCTTAAAAGTCCATAATCATCTGTGTGAGGTGTACACTTTTGTTTCAAAGTAGATTGGTTTAAGACTACCAAAAAAACACTCTGTGTGACCCTAATTTAGCCCACTGCAGTAAAAGGCTAATTCACAATCATTTTTAATTGGCTTTTCACAGTTCATTGTGCTTTTCGCAATTCACAGCAGAGTATACTACACTTTTTTTGTAACTAATTCTACCAGAATATGACATTAGCATCCCACTTTACTGACCTTTCAAAGTACTGACTTGTCAAATGGTTTCAAGCATTGCTCTCAGCTGTTCTTACATCTATCCCCCACAGGCTGTTCCAACAGAAGAAGTAGTGAAGGACACTGAAAGCAAGGTTCTAAGTCCATCTCTGTGCGGAGGATCCCGAAGGAACCACCTGGTAGAGGAGAATATGATACTGTTAAGCAGTGAAGACTCTCTCTCCCCCTTCAATGTACTCCCAACAGAAGGAAGCAAAACTGAATGATATGTGTTCTGAAATGTAAACAATGGTGCTTGTGACCTGAGACATTGGAGGCTAGCACTGAAACCCATCCTTTTAACTTTTATTTTGTTTGTGTTCATTTTAAGTTTTCCTCTAACAGTTGAAAGTTGTGACCCTCCTCAATGTTCCTCCTTGTCATTTCTGATAGTTTATCTTTGTTATCTGTTTTGAATTCATTTCACTTGTTTCCTGACTTTGGTTTTGCTATAGCTTTGTACAGTGATATTGTTTCTTCTATGGGAGCTTGTGTCTGTGCGTGAATGAACATTGCTTTTTTGTGTCAAACTTGTCCCGCTTTGGATAAATGTGAACTCTTTTTTTACCTGATATATTGCAGTGAGAAAATATTTTGTATGGAAACTTGTAGATTTAGCAATAACAGACTTTCATTGGTTTTACATTTCACATAAAAGTAACGATTAGAGATATACAGTATGTGGTAAAGATACAAACGTTAACATTGTAATACTCGGTCAACTGTATCTTATGCACTGTGTGTCATAAGGCAGCTTCTGCCATTAAAATCAAATGGCTGTTAAAAGAGGAAGAGACTGTGGAATGTTCTCGTCGTCTTGTCAATAAGGGACCTCTGTTTTAAACTCTCTCCTTCAACCCTCTACCTATCGTCTGACGTAGTATTCTCATGACAAGTAACCGTATTTAAGTATAACAAGTTGCACTGTGGATTCATTCAAAGCTATTAGAAAACCAGTTGATGATCAAGACTGATCAAAAGGAGTCTTGTATCTGTAGTACTGTCAGACAAACAATACTTTGGATGGTTTTCCTAGTAGCAAACTCTAGTATGTATGTTCTATATAGGCCTAGTTACCCTGGGTGGGTATTGAAGTAGTGCAAGATCATTTGACAGGCATACTGTGTGCAATGTGCCATCCTGATAGTCCAACCAGATTGGGCTGTGAACGTGTTTTGTCCCTCAACTTTTGAGCAGTTCATCTTGCCTCTGACAGATCCCTTTTGTACATTTACTTATTCTCTTTCTAATTGACGACTTGCATTTTTTTAGGCTGGACGTACTGTACTACCTGACTGGACGTACTGTACTTCCTGATTCGACGTACTATACTTCCTGATTCGATCTACTGTACTCCCTGATTCGACGTACTGTACTCCCTGATTGTACAGAAAAAAAAGACAACACCAGGTGATATGCAATTGTTATACATATTATATTTGTATAAATAAATATATGTGCGTGTGTACAATGACGACTTTATTGACCCCAAACTGATTCTTCTTCTACTGTGTCTATTGTGCTTGTCTGAAATCTGGGGTAAGGGGACTAACTCGTGACCCCTGTCTGTTTGAGCTGTGAACGGGAGTTACAGGGCAGCAGTGGAGCACTTGGTTCTGACACTGCCTTCCACTGACAGGTACTGAGATGAAGTGCCTGTGGATGACGCTTTTACATCATAATTCCCCCTTGAATTGAAGCATCTGAATATGAACCCAATCGCCAATGGCACGTCAATACAGAAGGCAGACACTGAAAGTAATGCCGGAGCTCAGTGGTCCTTGTAAGATGGTGGAAGGAAACTCAAGCTGAGGATGTGGATTTGCTTGCCCCAGCTACACTGACTATATAGAACATAGTGTGTATCGGCCTACTATTGTGTTTGTCAAAGGGAACACAACTAGACAAACCAGGCTGTGTGCTATTATAAACTGGGTGGTTCGAGCCCTGAATGCTGATTGGCTGAAGCTGTAGACCGTATACCACGATTATGACAAAACTTGTATTTTTACTGCTCTAATTACATTGGTAACCAGTTTATAATAGCAACAAGGCACCTCGGGGGTTTGTGATATATGGCCAGTATACCACGGCTAAGGGTTGTGTCCAGGCACTCCACGTTGCATTGTGCCTAAGAACAGCCCTTAGCCGTGGTATATTGCCCATATACCACACCTCCTCTGGCCTTATTTCTTAAATATATTCCCCTCAGATAGAATCAAAGGAATATTTCCATCGGAAATGTCTAATTCATAAACAGCGACTCACCCTCACAATCCATCTATCCATTTAATCACCTCTTTTCTCATTCCACGGGGCTAATGAACTGAGTAATGAGGATGGAAACGCAAACTCGTAATTAGGCATCACTGATGAGAGATCAGTGAAATATGTTAATGTCTGTCATTCTTATTTTGTAAAATGAATAGATCTCAGCTTGAATTAATAAATCAGTAGGATACACGCTACAGATACCTTCATATAGTCTAGAGGGCTTGTGCACAAGCTACAGAGACTGGGCCATGTTGTGGTTGCTGACATTTGAGCCCTCAGGAATTACATTGCATTGCATTATATGCATCTTTTATTTTTTATGTTTTTTATTTTACCTTTATTTAACTAGGCAAGTCAGTTAAGAACAAATTCTCATTTTCAATGACGGCCTAGGAACAATGTGTTAACTGCCTGTTCAGGGGTAGAATGACAGATTTGTACCTTGTCAGCTCAGGGGTTTGAACTTGCAACCTTCTGCTTACTAGTCCAACGCTATAACCACTAGGCTACCCTGCCACCCCTAATCTCATCCAATGTCATCTTTGTGGACATATGAATCCTGGCTACAAGTCATTTCCATGATCACAACCTTTAAATTCAACTGAATGATCTGATGAGTCGAACGCAAATTAAGAACAGCATATCTGTCATATGTATTCACTGTATAACACTAAGAAATTCACACTTATATGGCTGGTGTGAATTGATGTGTTTCTATGTAATACTGGAACACAACACTTACTTTATAGCCAGGTGAAATCACATCTTCTCTGTCTCTGTGACAACAGACTTCCAGATGCAGGGGTGGGTGGGGGGGGGGGATGCCAGACTTTACTCTGTAGGGTGGGTGCATTGCATGCATGTGATGTGATACCCTGTTGGTCTGCCGTGGCAACCTAGAGGTAGAAAACGTTGCTTTTGTACCACAGACACTTGGAAGCAGGTGATAAAACAATACTTCATATGATTCCACATAGAAGCAAAGGAAGAAGGAAAGGGTAGACTACAAAGGTTATGTTAACTTAAATGATGATACAGTCTACTATACAGAGGAAAAGCATGGAAGATTCGACTGAAGCCTTTAGTATAGTAGTCTGTCTGGCACCAGATCTGGAGGTCTTCCAGTCACACCTCACTGTGTAGTCACGTGGGTAGCGTCAGCCAGGCTAATAGAATTGTATAGACCCAACAAAACAAAATAAATACATATTTTTCATTTAGGCAAGTTAGCTTGCTAACTCATTGATCCTGCTTTGTGGTATATCCCTCTGGTGTCCCAGGTTTAAATCAGTCCCAGATTAGAGGGGACTTTATGGTTTGAGGTCCAGATTTGAATTTTAGGGGTATATACTATTATTAACGAGACACCTAGCTATAGCCTAAAATCCCACTGGGCCCACACTGGATGAATCAACGTTGGTTAACCAACGTAGAATAGACATCTGTGCCCAGTGGGATAAATTAACGTGGTGTCTAGATTACGCACTCAAAGGTATGTCCTCAATGAAAGGGCAATAGTGTCACGGCCGTAGTTCAAGGAAGACCAAAGCGCAGCGAGCGTACTTTTTCTTTTTTTTTTTTTTTTTTTTTTTTTTTTTTTTGTAAAACTGTCACCAACAAAACAAGAAATAACGACCATGATGCTGACCAAGGCTATAGTGCCCCTAACAAAGACAACTTCCCACAATGACAGAAGGGAAAGGCTGCCTAAGTATGATTCCCAATCAGAGACAACGATAGACAGCTGTCCCTGATTGAGAACCATACCCGGTCAAAACGTAGAAATACAAAAACATGGAAAAAAGAACATAGAATGCCCACCCAAATCACACCCTGACCAAAACAAATAGAGACATAAACAGGCTCTCTAAGGTCAGGGCGTGACAAATAGTTAGCCTTCATAATGACAAAAGTGTTTGAATTGTATTGAATTGATGTGATTATAAATCACTTAATGTGGTTAAATATATTTAATGTAAGAGTCTGTCAGCTAGCTAACCTCCTCATAGCCTCCTCATAATTTGAAGGAGGGATTTGCAGTGAACATGAGGAAGACATTGGCTCCACTTGAGCACGTGGATTTTGGAGTTTTGATGTAGCCTACAGAGCAATTGAATTGTTAACTGTCTTCCTTTCATCCCAACCGGTCCCGTTAGAAGAGCCCAATATCTGTCAAAAACCTACAGATGTAGGATCTTAATTTGATCACCCTGTTGCTGGAGAGATTTCCTGCAATCCAGGAAATGTAAAATGTGTAGTGTATTTGAGGTTTAAAAAGGCTTCTGAAGTTTTGTCATTTCCACCATGAAATCGCAGACTTGATTTTCCCTTACGAAAAATGTATCAACCCTTACAAAATGTCCATTAATTATAAAATTAATTATATTAATTATATGCTGCAGAATAATTTTCCTGGTGTAGTAAACTGGCTAAAATTAAGATCCTACATCTTTATCAAATTGTCAGGTAGTTATTGTTTAACTGGAATATGACGCAAACAATATCACAACCTACTTATTAGATAAGCAATTTGAAAAAGCTATGGAGTCATGAGAGCATAAGAAGTGACATCTCAGAGTCAAGTATTAGAAATACCTCCCTCTTGTGGTAATAGTGTATACTCACTATTGCAAATAATGGCTTTGGCTATTGTGAGAAATGCCAGAGTACTTTACATTAGAGTGATTTGTGTCAGGCTACGTTTAGTCCTTACATTGTCCAGGTTGGAAGAGGAATCAAATTGAAATAGATGAGTGATATCCTAAAAATAAGGTACTCGATGCAAATTCCGCCCGTTTGTAACCTTGGGTCAAACTATCTGTTGATGTGGAAAAAATATTATATATCTTGTCATCTCATGATGTCACATGTCTGGTGCATGAGTGATTTATGAATATATCCAAGGTTCAGCCATGGAAAATTACTTCAATGCGTAGGGAGCTTCGTAGCCAGCGGTGTGGCTTACTGAAATAGAAGCCCTCGCTGGTATGCCTGCTATGCCACAGCTTCGTGCCACAGAGGCAGTGTTTAACTACTAACCCACTCGCCACTGAGTCTCTCCCTCTGGTGTCACAACAGGAAGGTGCTTGTCATAAATATGAAGACTTAAGTGTCTCTCGAAGGTTGTGTCATGACGAGACAGGTTTCTATGTTTTCACATGGTCGTGACTGTGTGCTGTGCTGCCATAGGGCAAGTGATACAGGAGCTACATCACCTGTTGGTTGCTCTCAAACCCAAGTCAAAAAAACGTTTGATTTTACTGTCTTCTTCTATTATAAATGTGCTATAAATGTGAGGGAAATCCTTCTAACCTAATGGGGTCACAATACAACAGGAAAAGGACTGCAACGCTTTGATTTTATGAGCTGTAGGCTTTGATGACACGCAACATATGATACTAGTAACCCCTTCCCCTCCCTTACACACAATGTCAAGTGTTACGTTCAGGCCATTTGTTCAAAACCATAGTGTTTAGGGTGTAGTTAGGGGTGTTAACAATGAGAAACATCTGTTCCTAAAGACAAAACAGGTACACAAACCCTCTCTCCTCCCCTACCTATCTCCACCCACCACACCAACACTATGACCAGGAATGGAATGCAAGCTACTCTCTCTTTGGTACTCACTCTATTTGATAGAATTAACAGCATTTACACCAACAGATATGGGAACTCTAGAATTATTGAAACGTTTATTGATCATGAGAAACGTGAAGCTAACAAATGCAATAGCTTAAATACAACTTGTTTCAATGATGCATAGGCCTATATTAGGACAGACGCATGAAAAGGATCAATTAAATATGTCACAGTTGGTATTTATATTGTTTAAAATAAATGAACATTTACAGTACATATTTACAATCTTATTTACAATACAAAGGTTGGCAGGTGTTGATCGATCTTAGCCATCACCGAAATAGGAAGTCAAAGTGGTATGCGGTTAAAGATCAGGGCCATCAGATTATTTATATTCTAATGCAGGTCATCTTCACAATACATGGTACACAGGTCTGGTCCCGGGGCTTTCTGGAGTACAAGGCTGGGAGTCGGTGCTAGAGGGCGAGAAGGTAAGCATATCTCTGAGCCCTGCTGGGGCACTGGCATCCACCGAGGAGAGGCGATCTACTATGCTAGAAAGGCAAGCCAGGCTGGAGGCACCAGCACCTCTCTCTCCAGAGCTCACTAGACAGGACAAACAGGGGAAGGACAAGGTCAGTCAAGATAATGAAGATAGCTCATCTTATGGATGAGATCAGTTTACTACCATGTCTCATCGAGTCAATTTATGGTTATGGTGAACTTCAATGGAAAGGCAGAATTAATCACATAACTTGTAACACCATTTGTGTCTTTGTAGTACGAATCAAAACAAACGAAAGTAAACCTGGCAAGTGTTACAATACTCAACATACACAGGTTGTAACCAGACCATAGCCTTACATAAGCCCATTACATGTATTCATTAGACTATGTCTATACGTTTACATGACATAACAAGCAAAAAAACATATTCATCCATTTGTCTTACCATTCTTAGTATAGCTGTAGTTGTTGCCATAGCTTGTGTTCATCTGAGGCCACACAACAGGAATGTTACAGTCAACCTACAAGGAAACAAACAGAGCAAACTGACGTTAGCACAGCACTCATAACAAAGCACGTGACACGTCACCTTTCTACGTTTCAGACATTTTGAAGTGTCAAGTGCATTTTCCTCAACTGAGGTTTGTAAATGGTGCACAACAAAGAAATCTATACTAAGACATATACTAAATAAGATTAAAATATGGGTACATAATGTAACCCTTGGTCATCGTGCCAGACTGATAAATCCACAGTGTTTCTGCCTGTCTGGCTAGGGTTCTTTATTTCACAGCCACCTCAGGGCCAAAGTTGCAGGCTACTCCCATGATCTGCCCGGGCTCTAGCCGTGGCGAATCGATTGTATCAGTGGAAGCAACACCAGTTTGTGCAAGATGACACTTTCTCCCAGTAAATCTGCAGAAAATCCTGGCAGCGGAGGAGAACATGCAGTCAGGATGGAATGCAGAAAAGCACAGTCTTTCCTGCCAGACTTCAGTAAGGTGGATTTAGCTGGGTTTATTAGGCTGTAACGTGTACAATGGTGGGAAAGCCATTACTCCATCCGCCATCATAAAGATCCATTCTATTATTTAGCATTGCATCACCTTCTAACCACTGTTTTGTAGAGCTGATTCTAATCTTGACTGGCCAACTGAGTAAGTATCATGCATGCACTGGGGTAATATACATGCACCAAACACACCAATGAAAAAAAAGGATAGCATTTCCAGGTGAAACATAAAGCATAATGCATATATAACACTGCAAAAGAGATGTTTGCATTAATGATGCAGCCAAAGAAGATGAAATGCACAAGGGAACATTGTAATTGAGATCCCCCAACAGCACAATCAGTGCAAGTCTATTCAATAAATATTCTACATTTGAAGTGAGCCTATTCCCCTTCAGATCCAGGGAGATACTCTAAATGCAAATTAGATATGGCATTGTAATATCAAATTATTACAATATGCATGCTCAGAGACATCGGAAATTAAGCTACTAAGCTAGAGTCCCAAACAAAAGCTTTTTAACTCAAGATCTTGGGAGATGCAACAAGACAGAGGCTAACAGGAATGTGATCCATCATGCAAATATAGTACTCTGAATTAGTCCAATGAGGGAAAGTGTTTCAACAGACACTGAACTAGTAGGACCTGAAAAAACCTCTGATGAGGAGACAGTGAGAGAAGCTGTATATGAGTCCGTGTGTTTCTGGTCTCAGTCTCACCATGCTGTCGGAGCAGCTGGACGAGGGGCTCCCAGGTTCTGAGCTGCTCTCCCCAGGAAGGCCGTAGTAGTTCTCCACATGCTCATGGAGCAGCTCCTGGAGGCTCTCGATGTACTGGATGGCGTTGCGCAGGATCTCCACCTTAGGCAGCCTCTGGCTGGGGTTGGCTGAGGTGCAGCGCCTCAGAGCCTCGAAGCCGTGGTTCACCTTTTTCAGCCGGCGTCGTTCCCTCATGGTGGCAGCCCGCCGCCGGTCCACTGTGCTGGACTTACGCTTGCAGGCCTTGCAGGCCCACTGAAGGCAGTGACCCGCCTGGTGAGGAGTCCCAGGGACCCGGACGTGCTCGTCCTCCTCTGAGCCGTCCAGTTCCCCGGGGCAGAAGTCCAGGTCCTCTGGCGAGGAGGCACAGGTGCTGTCATAGAAGACCTGGGATGGGGAGAAGACATCCATGGCTGGGCTGTTGTTGTGGTTGAAGAAAGGAAGGAAATAACTCTCTGCTTTGGGAGAGCAGTGGGGTGAGAGAGGAGACCTCTGAGTGATATGAGGGGGCTGCTGCCATGGGGCCCCCCTTATATGCCCCCAGTCCAGAGCCCAAGGCCCACATTGGCCAGATCTAATTACCATGCCCCATTGGCCCAGGCAGGCTGGGGTTAGCTCAGCTCTCCGCCCCACCCGCTCCCTCACACCCAGTACCCTGCAGAGTTCCCCAAATCTGCACTCCCTGGTGTTTTCCCACTCATTACACCACTACCTTAACCTTTTCTGTAAGAAACAGACCTATTCTGAGTAAAAGTAATGGTTGGTGAACACCAATAGTTGAACAGGTAAATAATTTACCTCTCAGATCTGACAAAATAGTACTTTTTCTATACCAATTTTTAAATATATACACTACTAATATTGCAATGGGCCAACACTCAAAATCTTACACATATGTGTGATAATAAGGGAGATTAGTTTTGTTTTCTAAAACTGAGCAATAGCAACGAGGTGAACCATGTACAAGAGTTCGCAGGCCAATTTTATGCTTGAGACAAATAGCAGCGTTACAGATGCAGCCCAGCTGCAAAGGGAGGTGTAACATTTCAAATCATTCACATTGCAGCATCAGAGCCTCATTCACATTGCAGCGGTAACTCCTCTAACCGGTCCTAACTCATCATTGAAGGTGTCATACACGGGGTGTCTGTGTTTGTTAAATCTCATTAAAATAGGTAATTGAGCAATTAACACGAGGGCTTCAATTCGTGAATAATTTGCAAGCTTACTGTCATAGCCAAACATACACCATAATTAAAACCTAATTATATCAAATTATATTCAAAACAGACCGGCCTATACATTTAAATATGTACATATAATTGCTGCATCTAGAAAGGTCTCATAATGTCTAATAATGTATAGTTGAGGCCCCTCTTAAAATACCTGTATCGCATTCCATCCTTGATTAATTTTACTCAAAAAAATTAGAAATCTGGCATTACAATTGTGTTCATTTTTAAAACATTCGGCTTGTAATACATGTTAATAAGCATGCTATATTCATTATTTAAACTGCATCTCGAAAGAGGCCGCTGGCGCCCGAACCACATGTGCATAGCCTAATTAAGCATGAGAGACTAGCTAGAACAAACACTGATGAATAGCCATGATGAGCTGCCTGTTTCAGTCGTCGGAGTAATTATTCGAGCTTTGTGTTTGTTGACACCCTACAAGGATACAATGTGGATATTTCTCACAACGTGTCAAAACGTTTGTCCTCCTCTATCTCTGGGAACCGCGCACACCTAAGAAAACACCCGGGTACCTGCCACGGAATTGCCGTCCGAGTTTGTATTGGGCACAGCTGAAGAAGACATTGGCATGAGCCTGGCCCTCGATGCTGCCGATGAGATCAAAGGCTATATTGACTGTGAACAACCCCAACAATATGGACAAGGAGAAAACCTGGCAACAACCGACAGCTAATTGAGCCTATAGGATACGATTGCACCAGCATATGGTGTTAGTGGCGATACATCTAGCAGAAGCCTATGCGCTGCTCCAGACGTTGTACACACTCACTCTGACTGTGATCTGAAGTGCTAGTGGTGTCTCTTGGGAACTAGGGGGTTTGTTTTTTATCGCCTCTATTCCGGAGTTGTTGTCAGGGGTCAGAGGCAGAGTTAAGTGTAGGGCATTAGCTGGGATTTAATGTCCCTTTTCCCTCACGTGTGAAACCCGTATTTCTTCTAAACTGCTTAAACATTGATTTCACGTGATGTTGTGGCCTTCCTATCCGGTCTCCATAGGTGTTATATATCAAATGTTCCATAAAGGTTTATTTACCACAGATTCTATATGCCATAGATGGAAACGTATTTTTGTTATATTTCTGAAAGATGTAGAGTATGGTGACAAATCATCTCAATTTTGTCTGATGAACAACATGTTTCAGACTGATACAACCATTTACATCACACTTGTGACACATTATAATCCTTTGTATAGTATTTCACTTTTCCAGTTAACTAATGTTTGTTTTTATAAATGGGGGGCAGCCCATGTCTTAAAGTAACTTTCTAGTGTTTCCAGATTTCTATGAAACATGACCAACAGTTAGTTACAATATGAGTGAAATCGTTTTCCTTCCTAAACGTGTAATTATGTATGTTTAAAAGCATCTTTACCATGTTGGAATTGTGTGGGTGTACCTCAGCAACAGAATGTTGTGGGCATATACTGGTCATTAAAAATATTCATGCAAGCATTAAAAACAGTAATGTGCGTAGACCGCTGATTGGCCAACTCATCCTTCTTTAGACCACTGATTGGCCAGCTCATCCTCCTCAGGAATATGACATCATACTCTATGAGGAAATAGCAAGCATTTTTTAAATGGTCTGTTTGAGATAGAAGTTTGAGGTGGGGTTTTTGAAGTGTTTTTTTGGGGGGTCTAATTTAGGCTTTAGCCACAAATGCGAGAATTGGATGAGTCAACAAGATTATTCGGGTATGAGTAAAGATTATTTGGGTACGAGTTAACAGAATATGAACTTTTAAAAGTGAGACTTTCACTGGACAGTTACTTCAGTGAGTGCATTAGATCATATCACATGACGAGAGCTTTTGATTGGCAACACCACTTGTCTGGCAGGGAGTTGCAGTGTGCTGCCAACTACAATGTTGCAGGGGATCATTTCGTAGCAGGATATTCTAGGAAAGCCAGAAAAATCAAGGCATTTCTCCCAAAGGCTGATCCTCTCCTATAAAATCTCCCCTTTCATCGGCCTTGACTTTTTAAACACATCCTCCACAGCAAAATCCATTTTGATCGCATCATAAGTGACAAGGAAATCTCTGTAAAATTGCAGGCCGATGTTGTCTACTAACAAGTCAAATGGCGATAATATTTCATACTGCACTTATCCTCCATTTAAAACACCCAGAGAGAGGATTAAACAATTGAATCTCTAACACCTAACTTATAAAGACTGTATTATACATAAATAAGACAGTAATCATAGACATTAGTATACGAATCTCATCTATTAAACCCCAGACTGATCAATTTGCATTTAAATCTTAAAATAACAGGTCCCAATGAAATTACGTCCCTCTCAACATAAAGGTGGTAATTGCTATTTTCCCAAGGTTTAGGTTTCAATGTTGAGCAGGTGGTAGATTTTGGTCGAACATATCAATGATATTATCCAAAAACAAACAGTAGATTCACAAACAAACAGTAGATTCACAAAGTCATTTAGCGGGGGGGGGGTCTAGGAGAGCCTTAGAACTCATTTGGAAGGAAGACGCTGGACAATTCTCATGGACACTGGGAAACAGGCTCACAAACTCATTGTGAGAAAGCTGCTTCGGTCCCATTAAAACAACATTACTGTTGGAGCTAGTTTCAGTTTGGTTCAGTGAGAGAGTCAGAAGTAAAAGGAAAGATGTGAAGGGACTTTGAAGTACAGGCCCTATATCCTTTGATAGTACTTACTGTATCAGGCATCACTGAAGTGCTCATTTAATCTATGTTTAATCACACTAGAAATAGGAGAATTGTGTGTTTTGACATTGTGTTTTGGATAAATGTTGGTACGTTGGATATGCAATCTGCTGTTTTGAGAAATCACCCAAAACGTACCCTACCCTAAAGCCTTTTACACCTTTATACAAAGACTGTATGGTTAATCAATTTGAATGTACTCAGCTGCAATACAAAAACAACACAGCACAGAGACCCCAGTGTATCTCTACTATGGCCTCTTTTTCAAATGACTGTTGGATGAGTCACTAATAAGTTGTGTGTGTGCTTGGGGTCATGAGGCAGTGTGAGGTGTGTGTATGTGTGTGTGTGTGTGTGTGTGTGTGTGTGTGTGTGTGTGTGTGTGTGTGTGTGTGTGTGTGTGTGTGTGTGTGTGTGTGTGTGTGTGTGTGTGTGTGTGTGTGTGTGCGTGTGTGTGTGCGTGTGCGCGCGTGTGCGTGTGCATGTGCGTGTGTGTGTGTGTGTGTGTGTATGCTTACATTTGTGTGAGGACTGAGGGAAAGGCAGACAAAACAACCTGGAATCAGCGGTGGATGTAACATAATCAACAAAAATCCGGGATGCTGAAATTAGGCTGATATTTTACGTTTGTTATGACATGTATTAATTTCTGGATGTTCATCATCCATTTCTTATTATATGTTACAAATTACAATTCGTATGAGATGTTACAAATTGCCATTCGTACAATATGTTTTGAATTTAAAATTCTTATGATATGTTACAAATTCCAATTTGTTGTGGCTAGCAATATGTTACGACTAGTCTATGACACCAGGCTGGACACACAGGGGTCAGCAGGGCAGTGTGTCAGCCACAGAGACCTGAGAGGGAGAGGAGCAGTGCTCACTGTGATGCAGGGTTAGGTCAGCACAGCAATGCAATGTGGGATCATAAACAAGTAGGACTCCCCAAGTCAACACATGTAGGAGAAAGAGATCACCCTATCAAACATACATTCAGGGAGTCCCTTATAAACTATGTGTAAACATTGTTCTAATGTGCATGATCAAACAAGTGATCATGAATTAGGATCTAATAGCTGGCTGCACCATTGCCTCCTGACCAAGTTTCCATGTCAAAGCATATCTGAGTTTAGAGGTGACAAAATAATGATAATAATAGTAATAATATTTAATAATATATATATTTAAAAAATACATTATTTTCCGAACACCTAGCTATCCTAAAATGGGCACAATAATTGTATTTCGCTCTGGATAAGAGCATCTGCTAAATGACTAAAACGTAAATGTAACGCTACTGAAGTGGACCAGGCTAGCTCTCTGCCAGCTGCAACAAAGAAAGGAGCCCAGGCTAGCTCTCTGCCAGCTGGAACAAAGAAAGGAGCCCAGGCTATTTCAGGGCTTTTTTAATGGTCTTCTAATAACCATGAATACTGGGGGAACTTGTGGCTGATGCTTGCATGTACAGTGTCACATCTCTATTCAAATTCCACATGATCAAGTGGGTTAGTGGGGACATTAGGGATATCCTCGGATATCATTATGAGACCTGAAAGGTATGGCTGAAAGTTTGTCACATAATAAGAATGACATATCTGCAAAGAGGTTGAACACAGTATGACCTACCTTAAGTACCCATACAAACATACATTAAACTATAGTATTTGGAGTGAGTCGTCTAATTAAAAAACTGGTACAACATAGGATAATTCAAAAATGAATACCTGAGGTTTTAAATGCATGGTTTTCATGATAATATATTATACTATATGTGTCAAGGATGTATAGTGTATAAAATGTAATTTGTAATTATATCAAAATGTGTAAAAACTGAATTCTTCTTAAAATACCTGACAAGTATTTAAAATAAATAATGAAGTGCATAGATAGTGATGAACAAAACAAAACGTGTAGATGCCTTGTAAGATACAATGCTTACAATTTATTTGTTGGTCAGTTCATATAGAAATACTCAAATACAACAATGAATCTCTTGAGGTTGAGAAACACAGCCTTTTATATGTAAAATAAATTAACTTGTTAATATATTATAAAATATTTACAATTATCAAATGTCCATTTGGAAATAAAAGATTATAGTTCCATTGTTGTCATACTTTAGAAATATAATATTGACCATTCATACAATTTAAAAGAAAACAGTGACTACAAAATGCCCGTTAATTTGTACAAATGAATATAAGTAAATGGAAACTAAAACATATGATTAAAAGAATTGAAAATAATTTCGAAATAGACAATGGAAATATGAAATGCTGATGTCGCTTATACAGGCTACAAAAAAATCCAATAAATCAAGCATTATTTTTCCGAGACTTCTTCGTTGCAAGTCGGTTTCTCTTCACTTGATATACTGTCAACGATTGATGACAGGCGAAGAAGGCTGGTGGACGCTGAAGACTCCGTAAAGCCTGAAACACAGAAATCAAATATATTAGATGTACAATCAGTTGATGAGTTGCAAAATAGCAATTTAGATCTAATGTACTATTCATAATTGGTTCCAACCTTCTCTCTGATTCGTCATTGGTGCATTGGAATGATCAGCTGAGGTCTGCCAGTTTTGACAGTTCTTCTTCCAATGGTACTCCTTATTGGACGCCTTCATGTACACACACATGTATTAGCTTAAGTGTCTACTAACACACGAGTTATTATACAAAGTAGTAGGCCTACAAGTATAATGCACAGTAAGATATTTATCTTTGTGGCAATTTTCCCTTTAAGTGTAAAGCCAATTATTGTACGCATAAAGTGACATGAAAAATGCAGATGCAAATATTTCTCAAATGAAGCTTACATGGTGTTCTTTCACGTTATAGTTATATGAGCCATTTTGGGGCGTTTTTTCTTGCTCATCCAGTGTATGCAGCAGGTCCTGCAATTGCTCGATGTAGTTTATGGCGCTGCGTAAAATCTCCACTTTGGGCAGCCGCTGGTTCGGATTGGGCACGGTCTTTTTCTTCAACGCATCGAATGCTTCATTGATCTTCTTGAGCCGCCTTCTTTCCCTGAGAGTCGCCGCTTTGCGCCTGTCGGTTGGTGCAGACTTTCTTTTACAAACCTTACAAGCCCAGATGAGGCACTGTCCCTCGCAGTGCGGCTGAAGACCCGGGGGAGCGAGGACATGCTCCTCTCCACTGCTGTCACATCCAGTCTCTGACGGATCCCCCCCAGGTGACAACGGGCTGTCATTCCCGTGGTACAAAGGGGACACCCCCGCCATGTCCAAGTGCTGCAATGGTCCATGATCTCCCTCGAGATAGCGCAGATCGTTGAAGAAATAAGTGCTGGTCTCAAAAAGTTCCACCATACTGTTGTACCCTCGCACGGCCTATGTTTTGACAGTGGGACACTGCATGGCATTTAAATAGCCCAGTGACACAAGTCACCAGGCTTATATATAGAATGTGAAACTCTATCCAACGCTTAGCTGTCGCAGTGCATCAACCTTTTTTTTCTCAATGGGTTTTTTTTTTACTACCAAGCGAGTTTGTGTAGAAAATAAATAAGCGTTAACACCTCTCAATGAAAGTTAAAACGTCACTTCAAACTTATGACAGGTGTTTTCAATATCTGTTTCACAGTGAAATGGTAACATACTGTACCAGTGCCCATTTCAACTTCTCAACCTGCAAGATAAATGTCAATGTAATCTTCAGGCCCTCTGCAAGAAGTTGGCTCCCCTAAGCGGAACAAATATTGTCCCTCAACTGACTTGCAAAGTTCCAAAAACATTATGTTCATAATCTATAGTAATAATAAAGTAGGTCTGTTCTTGTTGACTTGTCTTATCAAAACCTTTCAATTGTGAAGCCCAATTCTGAAATTCTACAGTATAGCCTATTACATTTCAAAGAAACATATCCTAGACAGTGAGAATGGTTAAGTGCAACTGTAACTTGTGGCATGTCCAATCATAAATAGATATGAATGTGCAGTCAAAATGACACATGTGGTATCTTGGTGGTATAAATAGATCTGGGACTCATTCATCTTAAATCCATAAAATAGATGAAAGCCTTCTCAGTGGTGCTATGTGGCCTTTGACATTTTTTTTTCTACGATCGGCAAAGTCTGCTTCTCTCAGCTGGGATACTCATGGTCGCTGAGGGCTCCTGTTTCTGCCTGGAGGTATGGCATCCATGACATGTGCCAAGAAATTAGCCAAGTACATTTTTGACACCCTTCTGGCCACTGTTTACCATTTATAGTATTAGGGTTGGGGTTAACTGAACATTCATGAAACTATTATGTGTGTGTGTGTGTATGTGTGTGTATGTGTGTGTGTGTGTGTGTGTGTGTGTGTGTGTGTGTGTGTGTGTGTGTGTGTGTGTGTGTGTGTGTGTGTGTGTGTGTGTGTGTGTGTGTGTGTGTGTGTGTGTGTGTGTGTGTGTGTGTAATATCATACTGTATGATAAGCAGTGCATTGAGTACGTTCCAGATCAGTGTGTACTGTACTGTTGTGCAACCACTCTTGGTTAAACCGTATGAATGTCCCATGGATGTCACACTCTGGCTCTGGAATCCCTGTGTCAGTCAGTGACACATCTTCCTGGCCCATGTCAAGTCATCTCTTCTAAACCCATTTGGATAAAATATCCCTGACGTAAATTACCCAAATTAAAGTAGATGTCAATTTCTGTTGAAATATTGCCCCTCAAATATACCATTTCTTCTACATATTGTATCCGTGACCCTCCATCAATCCATGCCTCATCCTCTACACTATTCTATTGTTCTACAGCTCTGTTCCAGCCTGTAAATGTACTCATCCCTCCCAGTAACTGACACTTTAGGGAGCGCTCCTAATCCTGCTGGGGTTTCGGGGTTTGTTGATCATTCCAACATCCTCCTGGGATCAGCAGCTGCCCATCCAGGACAACAGGCCGGTTGGTCCTGGCCTGTTCAATGGGACTACTCTACTGCAGTCAGGTCTTCTTTCACACAACCCCAGGGACTCTGAGCTGAAGGCCACGGTCAAGGAGAAGCTGCAGATCCACTTCACAATAGATTATAAGTATGTTTATAGGAGGAGAATGGATTGTGTGGATGAAATTAACTCAATTTCAGAGGTAGTGAAGATGTGAAAGTGAATTATGTAAATGAAGACGTGATATATTTCCACAGTAAGTAGTAGAGGAAGAGCTGTCGTCTCGATCACTGGATATACAGTATATGGTGAGCAGTTCATGACATGTATGCCCATTCCGTTTTGTTTACAAGGGTCTGGGGGAGCAGTCACATGTGGAAGCCAATATAGATTTGATTGGTTTCTTGCTGACAGATCACCAGATCATGTCGGTTCCTGTCTTGGACTTGAGGAAAGTTTCTCTGCAGAGATAGACTGTACACAATAATATCAATTTGGAAACCACATTTTGTGAAAGCAGGATGTACTTTTCAGCTAGGGCAGATTTGATGATTCCACATAATTTCACATTTCACGTCATTCATTTGACTGTTAATTACTATACAAATCATGATTGAACTTTTACCCCATTTTTCTCCCCAATTGGTAGTTAGTCTTGTCTCATCGTTGCAACTCCCCTATGGACTCGGGAGAGGCGAAGATCAAGAGCCAAGCGTCCTCTGAAACACGACCCTGCCAAGCCGCACTGCTTCTTGACACACAGCTCGCTTAACCCGGAAGCCAGCCGCACCAATGTGTCGGAGGAAACTCCGTACAGCTGGCAACCAAAGTTTGTGTGCATGTGCCCGGCCTGCCACAAGGAGTCGCTAGAGCACGGTGGGACAAGGACAAGAACATCCCGGCCGGTCAAATCCTCCCCCAACCCGGACGACGCTGGGCCAATTGTTTGCCGCCTCATGGGTCTCCTGGTCGCGGCTGGCTGCGATACAGCCTGGGATAGAACCCGGGTCTGTAGTGACACCTCGCCTTAGACCACTGCGCCACTTGGGAGGCCTTAATACAAGTTAAAACTTTCTTGGTTGAGTGAAACTGTGTGACATTTCCATTCTAGAAAAACAAAAACAAATCACAATTCCCGCACCTGAAACACAACTAGGAGTTTCAATCAACATGATGTCAGTTGAGCCACGAGACTCTAGTATCCTTTATCAATGTACATGCAAAGACAATAAACAAAGATCTCTTGCTGAGCTGGTACCAGATAGTTGGTTGAATAAAAACAGTGTTCAGACCCTGTAGATGACTTCATATTGACATTTTAGTCATTTAGCAAATGTTCTTATCCAGAACGACTTACAGTTAGAGCATTCATCTTAAGATAGCTAGGTGAGACATCTAAGATATTGGTTCACACGCTGTAGTATGCAGTGGGGATAATGGGACACAGACCTGTTTCAGTGCTATAATGAAGGTTCAGTTAGTTGTGCAATAGTCAGGATGGGACAGATGTGCTTGGTGGCTGGAGAGGACAGGAAATACTTCCTTAGCCTCCATAAAGGTCTGAGTTCTCTCCATAGCCTCCTCTCATTGTCTATCACAGACAAAATTGTGTCAGACAGAGTTCTCTGCTAGATGATGTTGATGGTGTAGATGGTGACTTGATCCTCTCAGGCCTGGCACTGTGGTGTCACCCCGGTGTCCTGCTCTCCCCAGGGCTACCGTGTATCCTGCAAATGCCCATAAATCGCCGCCAGTGTCAAGGGGGTGACGTTTCAGCTGTCAGGGAGAATCACGGGATACCCTGCCAAGAAACCCAAAGCGCAGGGAGGGTCTAACTTTTCTGGTGAAGGGGGACGGATACAGAGAGGAGTCGAGAGGGACTGCAGGAATCTCAAGACCCAGAGAAGCAACAGGGGCGATCAAGTCAATAAATCTTCAGCGTGAACTCAACATTTAAAAACACAGAACACTGGAGACCAAACGGGCATGTGAATATGGAATATGCTGACATGATAAGGATGTGAATTGACCTGAAGAAAATCTCATTATAGCGCCATGACACATTGGTACAAGAGTCCAGGTGCCACCAGAGGAAAATAATGTGAAAAGGATACAAAGCTGTGTTTCTGAACTGATGACATTACGACATTTTAGGTGGTTTAGCTTCTGTAGTTCAACCTCAATCAGTCAAATGACTATTTCTGGAGGAAAAATCCAATAACTGCCCTGGAACTGAGTATGGTGTTGCATCACTCGACATAACAGAGATAATGTAGTGAGTTCAGAGTTGACTGTTGGTCAATTGCTCCGGAGTGAAGTTTCCTCTAGATACAGATCTAGGATCAATTACCCCTCCCTAATCCTAACCTTAACCCATAGTGGGGGTAATGCAAAACTGACCCAAGATCAGTGTCTATGGGCAACTTCACCTTACTCCTGGTCTGTCAGTGTTTGGAGGTGTGATTTACTTGGCTTCAGGCCACTCTCTGACCTATGATAAACTTGAACCTACAGTATGGTGTGTTGTGTACAGGGAAATGCTCACCTCGCATGGCATTCAGAGACTCCATCTTCTTCAGAGGTTAATAATTGACCAGGTACATCAACAGGCCTCTTCCTCGTCATGTCAGTAAAGCCCCCACAACATGCCCAGAGTACTGAGAGAGAATATCATATAACAATATCATATAACATATCATATAACAAGAAAACACGACTTATACTTAAACTCACATTTTCACACTTTCTACAAAGTGATGTGAAACTTTCAACCATCAAGGCATGCTTCCCTTACACCAGGTCACGTTACTGGAATATTCTAGTGTATTTGTTGAGCTGTTAACAGTAACCTCGTGCTGCTGTCCTCTTCTTCCTTATGCAACATGGTCAATTAGGCCAGTATTAGCCCCCTCACCAAAGACATGGAGGAGATTGCCTTACAGGAGGATATAAATACACATGACAATACCCAGAGCTGGGCCTGTTAGCACATACGAGAAATCTGCAGAGAGCTCAACTAATGATTGAGGTGGAACGTTTACACTGCCTTGGTCCAATCCGCTCTCTCTCTTTTTCTGCATTGGTCCAATCCGCTCTCTCTCTTTTTCTGTATTGGTCCAATACGCTCTCTCTCGCTCACCCTCTCTCCCTTCTCTTTCCCTGTCTCTCTCTCTCTCTCCCATTCTCTCCCTGTATTGGCTCGACTCTCCCTCCCAACTCCCTCTCTCTCTCCCTCTCTTTATGTCCATGCTGGTCAGGGCATTAACAAGATGTTTCCACATGGTCTGTATGTTCTCTGAGTGTCAGTTAGTTGGTGAGAAGGAGAGATCTGGAGGGGTGCTGACACAGGGGTCATAACCAGGCTTGAAAATTAACATGAACTTTGGGGACTTCATCCCTCACCGACTCCTCTCTCCCTGCTTGACCGGACCTCCTGGCTCAGACAGACTACACAATCATTGGGCTGTTTTAGAGGAAGCCAGAACCCAGCGTGACTGACACACCGTATATTACCCAGCAGCCTCACACGGTCACACCTGGGATTTGACTTAGTCAATGAGAGGTTAAGTGGTCTGGTCATGGACACGATGACAGTGTCTCACCTGGGGTCATGAACCTTTGACCTCCAGGTCATCAGCCCCATCGGCTTGGTGACTAGGCTCGTTAATGTTTGGGAAAGAGGCCCCATCTCACAATGAGGATACAGTATGTAAACCAGGACGTGTGAGGTAGAAGTTAGATGTTATAATGTTTAAATACACCTTCTATCCTCTTCATCCATTGACCGTTTACAGTTTCCTAGTTTCATAATTCAAAAACATCATCAACGGCATCACAAACCTGTCCCGTGAGGTATTGTCATCTGTCTCCCCTCACGTTGCCAGGGGAGACAGCAACCGGAGACACGTTGGATGTAGCGCTTCACATTGGCAGAAGGTCATGTTTGTACTAGTCCGCTCTCTCCTCTTCTAAATGGCCTCAAACCATTTCACCACAGTTAAAACCCCTGTCCGTCTGTCCCCTTATGAGGCTCGGCAGGGGGATCGGTCCTCTCAGATACTGTCTGCACAGATTACCAGGCTGCAGTTGTGTGGGGAATCGTCTTAAAGCCTAATGCTGGTTCTTTGTCTGAATGGAGGGGAATAGGCAGGATCACAGTCTAACAGCTGCCCTGCCCAGCTCATAGGAGAGAGTGGAGCCAGACCTGGAGTACCACCAGTCATCTCTGCTGTCACACAGGGGCTAAAGCACTACACAAACATGGGCTCTCCTCCCTGAACCAGCCCAGCTATGATGCAGCGTCCCCAGAGACTCTCAGGGCTCCTTCCCCGTCTGTGGCTACTGATGATAGCATCTCTTCCCAACAACAATCCTAAGCCCCGGTGCCTGGCTCCCTCAAACACAGACCCGTGTCAAGTGTACTTAGAAAGCAACAACAGTGGTGCAGCCAGCGACGCGGGGCCAGGGCACACTGTTTCTTAATGCAAAGCAAACAGACGGGTCTTCTCACTGGCGGCCGTGGCAGCGCCAAGAGCTCTGGGTCATCATCGGGGGCTTGAGTTTCAAAGCAGAGGGGGAAATAATGATGCCATCTGCATTCTCCCGGGTGGACGAGGGGGATTCAGTTCAAAGAGCCCAGCGGCTGAAGTGCATCAATTAGCGAGCGAGAGAGGCTGGCGCAGGCTCCACATGCTGCTAGCTAACTCTCTATGACCCTCACAGTCACAGCATTACACTATGAGGCTGTATCATGAGAGTGTTGCAACCTGGCCATGGACCGATCATCACGGACCCACACAAACTGTGTGTTACTGACGGACTGGCTCATCTTCCCAGAAGATGGAGGCTAAAAATAACAAGCAACAGAACAGAACAGGCTACTGTACGGAGGACGAGAGGAGGACATGTATCATATGTCTTTTGACAATCCACATCACCGGTTATGTCTCCGTCGACAGTGTGGACAGGACTCAACAGCTTGTCACTTGACAGACAATTCTGATTTAGTCTGGACAAATCACATTCCTTGCTGATTGATTCTGTCCTCATTCAGCTGAGTGATGGATTGTGGGTGTTAGCCAGTGGCTTGTGTGTATCCAGACACGGCCACTCATGTGGACTTAGAGGGGTGGTCATTGGGTGCTGGTCTTGACCCCCAGACGAGACGCCTTATCTGGACAGAGGGGCAAGACGTTAACCCCCTACCCCCACCCTGGCCTCTCTTACAGTTGAGACGATATGTGTAAAGCACATATAACTACTATATGTCATGAACAGTACTGAGAAAGTTTATGAGAGACATATTTCTCAAACCATACATGGCTGAGAGAATTGGCTTGTAATCAAAACAAAGGGCATCAGCAGAGCACTTTAATGACACTTGGGTGCTTTGTAGCAGTGTGCTTCAATGTAAACGGCTGTAAAATGATCTGGTGAGACATTGCTATCATTAATATCACTCTGCCGGGGGGAATGATGATGTAGCCAGCGATAAGACCGAAATAAATCCAATCACCAGAGAACGTGTGACGGTCGCCATAGCAACCACCGAGACAATGGCCCCCAATATTAGTTTTTCTAGAAGTCAGTAACCCAGTATACCGTTTTGGTTACAATGAAAATCAGCCCTAATGTAGGCATGGGATAAAAAGCAACAACAGGCTTTGTAGAATAAACTCACATGCTCCAAGAGAAACTAATAGGATATTGACAGATGTCAGTGTTAAAGACTGAGGAGAGGGCTACCGCTGTCTTGTGGAATTGGTTATATCAGGTCCATGTCATTAAAACAACAGCTACTAGGGCAATGAGGCTTTAGTTGAATGGATGCTAGAATATGATAGCCATAAAGCCACTTTTGGTAAAGAACAAAGTAATATCTCCTAAAGCAGTGATGGTCTTTGAAACAGAAAAGCCTTTTTAAAACATTTTCACTCAGGGTACTCCACTCAGGGTACTCCATTCATTTTGGGTCGACTAACTTCTACAGTGTCCCAAAGGCAAACTAAGCATTCTGGCTTTGAAGATTACATCTTTTAGTTTGACCAAATTCTCTTCTTAAACATTTTTTTTATTCTGATTTTGAGCCTCCATTACCAAAATATAAAAATGGTGTAAAGCGTGACGAAGATCAAACGAGGAAGTTAATTATTCACTTTTACCATGATTTATCGATTTATTTGTCTCTCTATGACATGTTACCAGTTCCCAATAGGTGGGTTAACTGACAACGTCACAAAAACAATCCACACGCCTCAATGGGGCAGAAGTCAGCGTGTTGTTGTGATTCTAGATGGCCAGACTGCTAGCAACACTGACAAGAAACTGCCATGTGGGGAATTGTAAGTGGCTCGTTTCATCTTGCTCTTGATACCAGGTCTTGTTTTGAGGTGTTTTCACTGATTTCATGCCAATGCTAATATTGCAAAAATGTGTTAGCTCTCTAACCAACAACTTTGACGATATATTTGAGAGACAACAAGTGCTCATTGTGCATATATATTTATGTTTTCAATAAACATTGGAGACTAAATATTGTTTACATGCTGTCAACATTCTAAGCCAACCCTGTCTGTTTTGCCCTATAGTTATGTTGCTTGCGCACACGTCGGTTTTGTTACTAAACAACCAACTTTATAAGTATAAATATAAATGACCCTGCACTAAGATGTTGATCCCTCTAAATCCCTGTCTAAAAAGTCTGGTAAGTGGGCCTGCTCTGCCTTGTGATGGCTATAAATGTAATCTGAGTTACAATTGATCCATATAATGGTGATAAATGGCTAAGTGCTGAAGCCCAGCCCATCCAGATGTGTGGTCCACCAATAGTAAGAGTATCCCTGGATTCCCACATTTGACACTCACATGAATTACACTCAACAGGTTGCTCTGGAAGGGCCTAGGGAGCCAGCCTGCATGATCTAACTTTACTGTCCAAACACAGGACGTGGTACTTGGGGATTTGATGATGGTGTGGCGAGTGAGTGAGGGGAGTGTGCTTGCATGTGTGTGCTTGCCTGCGCTGGCGGTGTGTCCGTCTGTCCGTCCATCCATCTGTCTGACTGCGTATGTGTCTGGGAGGTATGCTGTGCTGTAGCCAGGGCCAACTGCAGCAGGCATGGTAGGCATTCCTCCCTGATGGTGAGTGTTGCTGTTGGCAGACAGGTTCTCCTGGATGGTGGGTGTTGTTGTTGACAGACAGGTTCTCCACGTGCTGCAGGAAGGACCTCTTGCAAACAAATCTAAAAACATACAAGAGGAGGATAGGATGGATCAGTATCCCAACTCTTAGGTGTCCTAGAGACACACACACACCCATACAAACACATACATACACACACAAACACATACCACTCATCCTGGATGTCACCCCCACCTGTTTTAATACTGTAAAAGCTCTAGTGTTACTGTGGTGGATGTTATTAGATATAGTGTTACATACCGGTGTATAATTTAAGTGCAGGAGGGTGTGTAGGAAAATGGACAATAAGGAATTATATGGACAGGTGATAATAGGACTGCTATGATAGTGAATACTGGGACTGAGTCCAGTACAGGGTGCAAAGGAGAGACAATGGAAAAGCCTCATTCTCAGTGCTATGATAGTGAATACTGGGTGGGTCCAATGGAAAAGCCTCATTCCCAGTGCTATGGGTGACAGTCCAGGAGGAGAGACAATGGAAAAGCCTCATTCCCAGTGCTATGATAGTGAATACTGGGTCCAGTACAGGGTGCAAAGGAGAGACAATGGAAAAGCCTCATTCCCAGTGCTATGATAGTGAATACTGGGTCCAGTACAGGGTGCAGAGGAGAGACAATGGAAAAGCCTCATTCCCAGTGCTATGATAGTGAATACTGGGTCCAGTACAGGGTGCAGAGGAGAGACAATGGAAAAGCCTCATTCCCAGTGCTATGATAGTGAATACTGGGTCCAGTACAGGGTGCAGAGGAGAGACAATGGAAAAGCCTCATTCCCAGTGCTATGATAGTGAATACTGGGTCCAGTACAGGGTGCAGAGGAGAGACAATGGAAAAGCCTCATTCCCAGTGCTATGATAGTGAATACTGGGTCCAGTACAGGGTGCAAAGCAGAGAGACAATGGAAAAGCCTCATTCCCAGTGCTATGATAGTGAATACTGGGTCCAGTACAGGGTGCAGAGGAGAGACAATGGAAAAGCCTCATTCCCAGTGCTATGATAGTGAATACTGGGTCCAGTACATGGGTGCAGAGGAGAGACAATGGAAAAGCCTCATTCCCAGTGCTATGATAGTGAATACTGGGTCCAGTACAGGGTGCAGAGGAGAGACAATGGAAAAGCCTCATTCCCAGTGCTATGATAGTGAATACTGGGTCCAGTACAGGGTGCAGAGGAGAGACAATGGAAAAGCCTCATTCCCAGTGCTATGATAGTGAATACTGGGTCCAGTACAGGGTGCAAAGGAGAGACAATGGAAAAAAGTGCCTCATTCCCAGTGCTATGATAGTGAATACTGGGTCCAGTACAGGTGCAGAGAGACAATGGAAAAGCCTCATTCCCAGTGCTATGATAGTGAATACTGGGTCCAGTACAAGGAGAGACAATGGAAAAGCCTCATTCCCAGTGCTATGATAGTGAATACTGGGTCCAGTACAGGGTGCAGAGGAGAGACAATGGAAAAGCCTCATTCTCAGTGCTATGATAGTGAATACTGGGTCCAGTACAGGGTCCAGTACAGGGTGCAGAGGAGAGACAATGGAAAAGCCTGCAGAGAGACATTCCCAGTGCTATGATAGTGAATACTGGGTCCAGTACAGGGTGCAGAGGAGAGACAATGGAAAAGCCTCATTCCCAGTGCTATGATAGTGAATACTGGGTCCAGTACAGGGTGCAAAGGAGAGACAATGGAAAAGCCTCATTCCCAGTGCTATGATAGTGAATACTGGGTCCAGTACAGGGTGCAAAGGAGAGACAATGGAAAAGCCTCATTCCCAGTGCTATGATAGTGAATACTGGGTCCAGTACAGGGTGCAGAGGAGAGACAATGGAAAAGCCTCATTCCCAGTGCTATGATAGTGAATACTGGGTCCAGTACAGGGTGCAAAGGAGAGACAATGGAAAAGCCTCATTCCCAGTGCTATGATAGTGAATACTGGGTCCAGTACAGGGTGCAGAGGAGAGACAATGGAAAAGCCTCATTCCCAGTGCTATGATAGTGAATACTGGGTCCAGTACAGGGTCCAGCAGAGGAGAGACAATGGAAAAGCCTCATTCTCAGTGCTATGATAGTGAATACTGGGTCCAGTACAGGGTGCAAAGGAGAGACAATGGAAAAGCCTCATTCCCAGTGCTATGATAGTGAATACTGGGTCCAGTACAGGGTGCAAAGGAGAGACAATGGAAAAGCCTCATTCCCAGTGCTATGATAGTGAATACTGGGTCCAGTACAGGGTGCAGAGGAGAGACAATGGAAAAGCCTCATTCCCAGTGCTATGATAGTGAATACTGGGTCCAGGTCCAATGGAAAAGCCTCATTACTATGATAGTGTGCAGAGGGTGCAGAGAGACAATGGAAAAGCCTCATTCCCAGTGCTATGATAGTGAATACTGGGTCCAGTACTATGGTGTGCAGAGGAGAGACAATGGAAAAGCCTCATTCCCAGTGCTATGATAGTGAATACTGGGTCCAGTACAGGGTGCAAAGGAGAGACAATGGAAAAGCCTCATTCCCAGTGCTATGATAGTGAATACTGGGTCCAGTACAGGGTGCAAAGGAGAGACAATGGAAAAGCCTCATTCCCAGTGCTATGATAGTGAATACTAGGGTCCAGTACAGGGTGCAGAGGAGAGACAATGGAAAAGCCTCATTCCCAGTGCTATGATAGTGAATACTGGGTCCAGTACAGGGTGCAGAGGAGAGACAATGGAAAAGCCTCATTCCCAGTGCTATGATAGTGAATACTGGGTCCAGTACAGGGGCAGCCTCATTCCCAGTGAGAGACAATGGAAAAGCCTCATTCCCAGTGCTATGATAGTGAATACTGGGTCCAGTACAGGGTGCAGTACAGGAGAGACAATGGAAAAGCCTCATTCCCAGTGCTATGATAGTGAATACTGGGTCCAGTACAGGGTGCAGAGGAGAGACAATGGAAAAGCCTCATTCCCAGTGCTATGATAGTGAATACTGGGTCCAGTACAGGGTGCAAAGGAGAGACAATGGAAAAGCCTCATTCCCAGTGCTATGATAGTGAATACTGGGTCCAGTACAGGGTGCAGAGGAGAGACAATGGAAAAGCCTCATTCCCAGTGCTATGATAGTGAATACTGGGTCCAGTACAGGGTGCAGAGGAGAGACAATGGAAAAGCCTCATTCCCAGTGCTATGATAGTGAATACTGGGTCCAGTACAGTGCTATGATAGTGAATACTGGGTCCAGTACAGGGTGCTGAGAGACAATGGAAAAGCCTCATTCCCAGTGCTATGATAGTGAATACTGGGTCCAGTACAGGGTGCAGAGGAGAGACAATGGAAAAGCCTCATTCCCAGTGCTATGATAGTGAATACTGGGTCCAGCCTCATTCCCAGTGCATGATAGTGAATACTGGGTCCAGTACAGGGTGAGAGACAATGGAAAAGCCTCATTCCCAGTGCTATGATAGTGAATACTGGGTCCAGTACAGGGTGCAAAGGAGAGACAATGGAAAAGCCTCATTCCCAGTGCTATGATAGTGAATACTGGGTCCAGTCAAAGGAGAGACAATGGAAAAGCCTCATTCCCAGTGCTATGATAGTGAATACTGGGTCCAGTGCAGAGGAGAGACAATGGAAAAGCCTCATTCCCAGTGCTATGATAGTGAATACTGGGTCCAGTACAGGGTGCAGAGGAGAGACAATGGAAAAGCCTCATTCCCAGTGCTATGATAGTGAATACTGGGTCCAGTACAGGGTGCAGAGGAGAGACAATGGAAAAGCCTCATTCCCAGTGCTATGATAGTGAATACTGGGTCCAGTACAGGGTGCAAAGGAGAGACAATGGAAAAGCCTCATTCCCAGTGCTATGATAGTGAATACTGGGTCCAGTACAGGGTGCAAAGGAGAGACAATGGAAAAGCCTCATTCCCAGTGCTATGATATGATAGTGAATACAATGGGCCTCATTCCAGTACATGATAGTGAATACTGGGCAGAGGAGAGACAATGGAAAAGCCTCATTCCCAGTGCTATGATAGTGAATACTGGGTCCAGTACAGGGTGCAAAGGAGAGACAATGGAAAAGCCTCATTCCCAGTGCTATGATAGTGAATACTGGGTCCAGTACAGGGTGCAAAGGAGAGACAATGGAAAAGCCTCATTCCCAGTGCTATGATAGTGAATACTGGGTCCAGTACAGGGTGCAGAGAGACAATGGAAAAGCCTCATTCCCAGTGCTATGATAGTGAATACTGGGTCCAGTACAGGGTGCAGAGGAGAGACAATGGAAAAGCCTCATTCCCAGTGCTATGATAGTGAATACTGGGTCCAGTACAGGGTGCAGAGGAGAGACAATGGAAAAGCCTCATTCCCAGTGCTATGATAGTGAATACTGGGTCCAGTACAGGGTGCAGAGGAGAGACAATGGAAAAGCCTCATTCCCAGTGCTATGATAGTGAATACTGGGTCCAGGGTCAGAGGAGAGACAATGGAAAAGCCTCATTCCCAGTGCTATGATAGTGAATACTGGGTCCAGTACAGGGTGCAGAGGAGAGAGACAATGGAAAAGCCTCATTCCCAGTGCTATGATAGTGAATACTGGGTCCAGTACTATGATAGTGAATACTGGGTGCAAAGGAGAGACAATGGAAAAGCCTCATTCCCAGTGCTATGATAGTGAATACTGGGTCCAGTACAGGGTGCAGAGGAGAGACAATGGAAAAGCCTCATTCCCAGTGCTATGATAGTGAATACTGGGTCCAGTACAGGGTGCAGAGGAGACAAGACAATGGAAAAGTCCCTGCAGAGGAGAGACATTCCCAGTGCTATGATAGTGAATACTGGGTCCAGTACAGGGTGCAGAGGAGAGACAATGGAAAAGCCTCATTCCCAGTGCTATGATAGTGAATACTGGGTCCAGACAATGAGACAATGGAAAAGCCTCATTCCCAGTGCTATGATAGTGAATACTGGGTCCAGTACAGGGTGCAAAGGAGAGACGGATGCAGAGGAGAGACAATGGAAAAGCCTCATTCCCAGTGCTATGATAGTGAATACTGGGTCCAGTACAGGGTGCAGAGGAGAGACAATGGAAAAGCCTCATTCCCAGTGCTATGATAGTGAATACTGGGTCCAGTACAGGGTGCAGAGGAGACAAGACAATGGACAAAAGCCTCATTCCCAGTGCTATGATAGTGAATACTGGGTCCAGTACAGGGTGCAGAGAGACAATGGAAAAGCCTCATTCCCAGTGCTATGATAGTGAATACTGGGTCCAGTACATGGGGTGCTATGATAGGACTGGGAGACAATGGAAAAGCCTCATTCCCAGTGCTATGATAGTGAATACTGGGTCCAGTACAGGGTGCAAAGGAGAGACAATGGAAAAGCCTCATTCCCAGTGCTATGATAGTGAATACTGGGTCCAGTACAGGGTGCAGGAGAGACAATGGAAAAGCCAGTCATTCCCAGTGCCTCATTCTCAGTGATAGTGAATACTGGGTCCAGTACAGGGTGCAGAGAGACAATGGAAAAGCCTCATTCCCAGTGCTATGATAGTGAATACTGGGTCCAGTACAGGGTGCAAAGGAGAGACAATGGAAAAGCCTCATTCTCAGTGCTATGATAGTGAATACTGGGTCCAGTACAGGATGCAGAGAGACAATGGAAAAGCCTCATTCCCAGTGCTATGATAGTGAATACTGGGTCCAGTACAGGGTGCAAAGGAGAGACAATGGAAAAGCCTCATTCCCAGTGCTATGATAGTGAATACTGGGTCCAGTACAGGGTGCTATGATAGTGAATACTGGGTCCAAAGGGGAGAGACAATGGAAAAGCCTCATTCCCAGTGCTATGATAGTGAATACTGGGTCCAGTACAGGGTGCAAAGGAGAGACAATGGAAAAGCCTCATTCTCAGTGCTATGATAGTGAATACTGGGTCCAGTACAGGGTGCAGAGGAGAGACAATGGAAAAGCCTCATTCCCAGTGCTATGATAGTGAATACTGGGTCCAGTACAGGGTGCAGAGAGACAATGGAAAAGCCTCATTCCCAGTGCTATGATAGTGAATACTGGGTCTAGTACAGGGTGCAAAGGAGAGACAATGGAAAAGCCTCATTCCCAGTGCTATGATAGTGAATACTGGGTCCAGTGCAAAGGACAATGGAAAAGCCTCATTCCCAGTGCATGATAGTGACTGGGAGACAATGGAAAAGCCTCATTCCCAGTGCTATGATAGTGAATACTGGGTCCAGTACAGGGTGCAGAGAGACAATGGAAAAGCCTCATTCCCAGTGCTATGATAGTGAATACTGGGTCCAGTACAGGGTGCAGAGGAGAGACAATGGAAAAGCCTCATTCCCAGTGCTATGATAGTGAATACTGGGTCCAGTACAGGGTGCAGAGGAGAGACAATGGAAAAGCCTCATTCCCAGTGCTATGATAGTGAATACTGGGTCCAGTACAGGGTGCAGAGGAGAGACAATGGAAAAGCCTCATTCCCAGTGCTATGATAGTGAATACTGGGTCCAGTACAGGGTGCAGAGGAGAGACAATGGAAAAGCCTCATTCCCAGTGCTATGATAGTGAATACTGGGTCCAGTACAGGGTGCAGAGGAGAGACAATGGAAAAGCCTCATTCCCAGTGCTATGATAGTGAATACTGGGTCCAGTACAGGGTGCAAAGGAGAGACAATGGAAAAGCCTCATTCTCAGCACATTCACAACCTCTTTTATTATTTTGTTCTTCCACCGAAGCAGTCAAATGGAAATTCACACATGAAGTGTGCTTTAATGTTGTTTAGCAATGTAGCAGAAATCCTCAAAAAAATCTGATTCAAACCCCAGCACTCCTACAATAATATTCCTTGCTTCTGAGCTAATCAATACAAAAGAACAGAGAGTATCTTTTTACAGCAGCTTCACAGAGGATCCCCAGTGGTGGCTTAAGGTGATGGCTGTCCTTAATGACTTAATCCCAGGTTCAGTCTCTCTGGCTGTGGCCCTGCAGGCCCTGGATCTCTGTGTTCTTTCTCTCTGAGCCCAATCCTGACCTCACTGTTTGGTTTCACGGGGTCTCCAGGGGCCTATGGGGCTTCGGCGGGGCCTTACTGCAGGGCGTGCTGAAATGCTGACGCGCAGGCCCTGGATCCACGGGGGAGCGCCGGCCCGGCTCCTGTTACCGGTGGGTTTAGTCACGCTCCCCTGATTTATGTGTGGAACGGTAGCAAGGGGAGAGCAAGGATTCCGGAATCAGAATATTGCCTATTAAACTCCCCTCTTCTCCGCTCCCCTGTCAATGGATTTCACAATTTTCACAGAGCACACTGACAGACACACATTCATACACATACTCTCACTCGTGCTCACACACACACACACGCATGCACTTTCACAAACTTCTCAGAGAGGTGACCGTGTCACTTGAACACCCTGGCATTACATGTTGGACCCCGGGTAAGATGCTTATCTGACATCACATCATGTCACAATACAACAACACACATCACCAAAACATGAGACCACATGTCAATGAAAATACTATTATGGTCCACTTTTGGGGTATGGGATGCTTGGTTGCACCATTGGTTTGATACCGCCTGTCAGTATGTGGCAACCAATGGCGGTGCTTCTAAGCATCAGTAACGGCATTGTCAGGAATGTGACACCTAGTCACAGGACCCCTGCAAACTTCAGATGTGATCTTTATTTAAAGTATGATGAATATCACAAATGTTACTTTGCTTTGTGTTCATCTAAGATCACAGTTATTATAATAGACTGCAACATAGATGCACAGAGGTTTTATTGAGGCAGATATCTGAATGAGAATGACCATCCTGACAAAGGGGATATACATTGAGTCTACAAAACATTAAGAACACCTGCTCTTTCTATGACGGGTGAATCCAGGGGAACGATATGATTCCTTATTGATGTCACTTGTTAAATCCACTTCAATCAGTGTAGATGAAGTTAAATAAAGGTTAAATAAATAAATAAATATAGATGAAGGGGAGGAGACGGGTCAAAGAAAGATTTTTAAGAGACATTGAATGTGTATGTGTGCCATGAATGGGCAAGACAAAAGATTTGAACGGGGTATGGTAGTATGTGCCAGGCGCACCGGTTTGTGTCAAGTACTGCAACGCTGCTGGGTTTTTCACGCTCAACAGTTTAACGCATGTGTCAAGAATGGTCCACCACCGAAAGGACATCCAGCCAACTCGACACAACTGTGGGAAGCATTGCAGGCAGTCAACATGGGCCAACATCCCTGTGGAATGCTTTCGACACCTTGTAGAGTCCCTGCCCCGACAAGTTGAGGCTGTTGTGAGGGCAAAAAAAAAGGGGGGGGGGGGTGTATTAGGAAAGTGTTCCTTATGCTTGGTATACTCCATGTGTTTTCATATGAGACCACACAACAGGATCCTGGGTGTGTGGCAGGTCGTTTGTAAAGCCAGCGCTTGTTGTAGCTGACATTTGCATGGGTGGTGCTGCAGTTCATTTGTTGTTTCACACTGTTTAGCGTTGATGGGGTGGAGGACCACCACTCAGGCTCTAGGCTGACCCTCAGTGCTCGGGGCAGGAAGACAGGTGGAGTGCCCCCCCCCCACCACACACACACACCACACTTCCAGAATGGAAGGCCGTCCAGAAACCTCCAGCAGACTACCCTGTCGAGGTGGATTAGGCAAAGATCACAACGACTCAGAGTTACGAGGGACAACAGCATGCAACAAGCCTGTGCCGTAATAACTTACTTATTTTGTGTTCAGTTTTATAGATAAATATTTACTTTATTCTAAGAGGGGCAAAATCTGAATGGTAACTTTGACATTAGCTTCAATGTAGGTGGTTTTAGCATCTTACTACTAACAGAGACATAAGGGCGCTGCACACCCCTGTGGTGAATGTTGAACCACAGACACCTAGCATAAACAATGCTTAACCTGGGCTGTGTTTTATCCCCATGCCCACCCACAGTTTACAACAGCGGGGCGCTGAAACCGTAGCGCGAGCGCGGGTCCATCTGTAGCCACCCCCGCTAACTTGCTAATCAGCGTGCCCACTCATCACAGGCCCTGGCTCCAACACACTGGGAAGAACCTCCTCTGAGCCCCTCTCTCTGGCTTCAACTGCATTATCAAAACACAAACCCAGTAACGTTAAGCTACGAATATACATAGTTTCAATAGTGCATCAACACTGCCAGTGCAAGTGATGAAAGACAACACTCCTCTGTCTGTGTGAGTACATTTTCTGGGTTCAGACATTGTTTTTATGAGACAGAGCTAAAGAGATTTGTAGCACCCTGGTCAGTTGACATTCTTAGTGAGTGAGGAGTTCATTTGGGGGGAATGCTTGTGTTTTAGTCATCTCTTCACGGTTCTCACATGAAGAAGTAATGAGGGTCAGGGAGAGGATGAGACATAGGAGGGATTGGAGCGGTCTGGAGTGCCCCTGTTGTGCTCTCAGTTTGGACACACTGATGCCCCAGACAGACTGCTTGTATGTCACTGTTTTGGACCTACGCCTTTCAGAGGAACACCACAGAGGAATGTGCATCTCCACACTGGAAATATGGTGTCTGTGTAGGAATGGAGAATTGGCAATTTAAATATGTTTTATTATCAAATACACCAGATAAGTGCAATTGTATCTTTGCCAATTCTAACTCCTGGTCTTGAGTTACGTTTTCTAAAAAGACGGGGTTATGGTTTAAGATCTTAAGATTCCTGTGGAGTGAATTTGCAATTCTTCAAAAATGTATACAATTATAATATTACCTAATTTCATGGCTAGTTAATCATTCTACTTTTATTCCAAGTGACCCATCACTCATACAAGAGTCACAACAGATTCAAAGAGGGTTGTGAAGATGTTGTTATTGAACCCTGTGATGTCATCTCACCGTGTGGTCCCCAATAACAACCTCCTGAAGAGAGGTTTCTGACTGCCGCACAGCTAGCCTCTTCTCACATACTACCCACTGTGCAAAAACTGGTTGAATCAACGTTGCTTCCATGTCACTTCAACCCCAAAAATTGGAAGGTGGTAAACTGATAGAATTTTGAAAAAAGTCATAACGTAAGGGAATTTCACCTTTTTATCACCCAACTTTTTACCTAAATCCAATGACATGGTGACATTTTTTGTTGATTTCACCATGAATTCACATTAGTTGATAACTCTACCAAATGTAAATCAAAACTAGACGTTGAACTGACGTCTGTGCCCAGTGGGTAGCTACCACTATGATCCCAGAGGATCAGGTGGTAGTAGAAGAATACAATCTCAGACAACCTACACTATCTTTCAAAAGTTTGGGGCAGAGTTCCTCTGTCCAGTGTCTGTGTTCTTTTGCCCATCTTAGTATTTTCTTATTATTGGCCAGTCTGAGATATGGCTTTTTCTTTGCAACTCTGTCTAGAAGGCCAGCATCCCAGAGTCGCCGCTTCACTGTTGACGCTGAGACTGGTGTTTTTCAGGTACTATTTAATGAAGCTGCCAGTTGAGGACTTGTGCGGCATCTGTTTCTCAAACTCGACACTCTAATGTACTTGTCCTCTTGCTCAGTTGTGCACCGGGGTCTCCCACTCCTCTTTCTATTCTGGTTAGGGTTAGGGTTAGTGTTTGCTCTGTTCTGTGAAGGGAGTAGTACACAGCGTTGTACGGGATCTTCAGTTTCTTGGCAATTTCTCACATGGAATAGCCTTCATTTCTCAGAACAAGAATAGACTGATGAGTTTCAGAACAAAGTTCTTTGTTTCTAAACATTTTGAGCCTGTAATCAAACCCACAAAGAAGGCTAGTTTTATTGCTTCTTTAATCAGAACAACAGTTTTCAGCTGTGCTAACATAATTGCAAAATTATTTTGTAATTATCAATTAACCTTTTAAAATTATAAACTTCGATTAGCTAACACAACGTGCCATTGGAACACAGGAGTGATGGTTGCTGATAATGGGTTGCTGTATGCCCATGTAGATATTCCAGAAAAAATCTATCGTTTCCAGCTACAATAGTCATTTACAACATTAACAAGGTCTACCCTGTATTTCTGATCAATTTGATGTTATTTTAATGGACCAAAAAAAAAAAGATTTTCTTTCAAAAACAAGGACATTTCTAAGTGACCCCAAACATCTGAACGGTTGTGTATATCAAAAACTCAACCATCTTCTATGTCTACCTTCATTCTCTTTATAATATTACCCCATTGATTTGACCAAACAAAACATGATGAATGAAAATGAAACATATCTTATTTGATAATTTAATTAGAATACAACTGGATTGAATCATAACTGTCTCCTTATGCTGCAACTGAAACTAGGTAACAATTTGGCTCGATCTTTGAGGGACCCTATTCAATAATTCCCAAAGGGGAGGGGTGGGGGGGGGGGGGGTTAAAGGGGCACGAGGGCAACCTGTGTCAACACACTGGGGTCGTGCTGGGTTCAAGCCCCGAGAACCTGTGGGCAGGTCCTCTCCTCCTCCTTTTTTGCCCTCTCCTGCTCCTCATTAGATTTCAGCTTGACCAGCCTATATACATACAGCCCACTGGGCCAGTCCCGCCCTCCTCCAATCCCTCCCTCTGCCCCTGACATAGAGTATAGAGGAGTGATTGACGCACACAATGTCAAATCAGCTCCTTTGACCTTTCTCTACAGTACGAAGACACTCTTTGAATATGTTGCAATAGAGAGGAGACATCTGAAGGAGTCCATTTTGAACTCAGACTGGTCTTACCTCATCCCCAGCGACAGGTTATGTGACATTTTGCCAATGTGCGGAAGGTGAGATCTTTCAGTATAAATCATAGAGTCCAGAATGCACGGAATTCCAAGGCCTTACCCTGCATGACACACGAGCGATCATAGAAATGATTTGCACCCATCTCCTGCTCTATATCACCTCGGAACGTCCTCGTTCACTGTGGAGGTGAAGCTAGGGTTACATGTCAAATAACACAGCATTCTGATCAGCTTACCATACAGACATATAGACCATCTGCCTAATTGAGACAGTGCTAGAGGAAGAATGGTTTTATGTCGGAGTTGAAACGACCTCCTGAAAAAAAAGATGCATACCTGGGATATTGGGTCCAGCACTACACCATACCCCTTTAAAATATGGGACTGCTCTGTTTCCCATATCATTGCTCAGGAACACGGAGTCTGCTATCTGACTCACTTCTCTGTTGATTCTTCATTGAGGGCTTGATTCATGCTCTGGAACCAATAGAGATGAAGTGGCCTTTTAAACAGGCCAGCACACAAGTCTTCTCAGCAGATGAACTCCTATTGATTTAGCGAGATTTACCTCAGCTAAGAAAACAGCTGGCACCGGGAAAAATATCAGAGTTTGGCAAGGCATAAATACAACAGAAGAAACCTGGCTCATTTGTTAAAAAGGATGCCTATTGCTGTAAAGCAGCAGATAGTTCTAGAATTACCCGGCGTGTGATAAGGCCAGTGAGAAATACCTCAACATCGCACAGAAATGTTACATTATTCACCAATTCTCTACAGAAGAGTTTAATGTGTAAAACTTGCTTGTTAAAATAAAACACAGCTAAATTAATCGTTCGTATTAACATCCAACACATGCAGCAGACTACTCTCTCTCTCTTTCTCAGTATCTATCTCTCACACTACTCAGTCACTTCCTCTCTGTCCTCGGTCACTGCCTCTCCTCTCATCCAAAAACCAAAAAATGCAAAAAATGAAGTGCTGTCAAACAAAAGCATTAGAATAGCTCCCATAATGTCAGCCCCGTGTTCAGGCCAGAAGATTGGGGCTCTGGCACAGACACTTCCCAAGTGAGTCTCGATTGTGGGCTTAGGCAGCACCATCATTCCCTCCCTGGTGCCTCCTGGCTGGATGTGTACATAGTTCTGACTATGGCGGGTCACACAGTAGTTTCCCCTGTGGATGGAGGCTGTATTAGACCCAGCTGTGGCCGTATTAGGTGAGCCGGTGGGCCTTGTGTGTAATGATGTTACATGGCTGCTATCTGACAGATGTTTCCTCTCCTCCTCCTCTCGCTCTCTTTCTTTTCCTCATTCTGATGTGCTGACTAGGTCTCCCTCTCCTCCCCTGACGATCCTTCCGCACCTTGCTCCTCGGTGAGACCGGAACCTTCCACTGCCGGCTCACGGGGTGGGCTCCGCTTGACTCATGGTGTTATAAGAGGGGTCGTGACCCAGTCGTATGACTGCTTCCTGTTGTAGTTGAAGAGGTCTTCCAAGGCCTGGGGTGATCACAGGAGATACTACATCCGGTGGTTGAGGGCCTGTCTCAGTAAAAGACATACATCAGTTGAACAGTAGCTGTTCTGGGACGAAGGGAGAGAGGGAAACAGAGAAAGTGGTGTTATTTATTACTACGAGGGCCAGAGGGAGGTCGTGAAAGAGATGAGTTCACTTCATATAGAAAAGACTGAATACATTTTTTAAAAACACTTTCATGAACTAACACTCACACTTGACTCCCCACCCCTTTACTAGCTCTGACTTTGCTGATAATGCATTCATCTTAAAATAGCTAGCAGTAAGTCCCCCGGGATAAGAGAGACTAAATGCTAAATGACTAACATGTAAATATAAGAAAAGAGAACTGTTGGTCATTTGGATGTTCTGGATGAATGCCAGGAGGACTCTGACGCTTTAAAAGTTCTGATACTGCTGTTCTCACAGACTATTACCTGGAGAGCTAGTTCCATGATCACAACATATGAACAATAGTTCATATAGCCAGTGAAGACAAGCCCATGATATTAGCAAAGGAGAACAAACCACTGAAGGACTCTTATATTGGGTTATGGTTTGAATAGCTTAAAGTGTCACTCCAGTTACCTGGGGGAGGGGCTTTCCTATTTTGTTCTCTATTGCTCCTCTATTGTTCCTTGAGTAAGGGGGGAGGCAGTTGACAATGTGACTTCCCATTGGACCAACTCCTTGAAGTTTGCAGTTGTCTTAAACACACATTTGCGCAAAACATTTTTTTTTTACCCTTTAGTGTGTGTACTTTACTTTCTTTATACTTTGGATATTACAACAGGACAAGTTTTTAAAAAATCACTGAAGTATGTCTTTAAAGGGGAACTGCATCCACTGATTTGGCCTAGTGTTTTGGCTTGCTCCTCAATAAATGCTGGCGGCCATGACAGAAGCCAAACTTGGGGGTGTGGTTTGACGTGGGTGTTTCTTGGGTGTGTCCTTGCCACCACCAAGACACACCGATCTGTCAAAAACTTTCCCACAGCCCCCCCCACCCCACTCAATCACAACAAACAAACCTTCTGCAAGTTGATTTCAATAACTACAGGCAGATGTATGGTGAGATACCGAAGGAAGCTTTGACTAGATCAGTCGCCTACAGAATAATATGAGAAAAATGCATTTGCTAAATTTATGTAGATTCTAAACTAAGTGTTTTGATGACTTTGAAATGTAGTAACAGGCCCACGTAGAATAAACAACCCTTTACATAATACCATGGAATCAGTGTTCTGCTAATATAACAATGTGAACCTTTCACCTTTCATTGTTATTCCCAGCCGATACAGATACTATGCCTGTTGGCATTTTGTCTGGTGGTAATGGGGCTGCCTTGGCAAACATGTCAGAGTGGTCATGACTTCCTGTGTGGTGTCCAGTATACTACAGGAGTTTCCAGATCCTGGTGCAGAACACACAGGTTTTCTCCCACCCCATATTGACTGATACCATTCAATTCAATAATAAAAAAGACAATACAAGTAAAAGTAAGATGTTATTGCCAGGTCTCTCTTCATTCAGGGCCATCAGTTCAGTATCAAGCCCGTTTGTCAGTCTGGACTTCCTCACATCATCAAGTCTCCATGTACTGACTCCATACATGTAACCGCATAGCTTCCGTCCCTCTCCTCGCCCCTACCTGGGCTCGAACTAGGGACCCTCTGCACACATCGACAACAGCCACCCTCAAAGCATCATTACCCATCGCTCCACAAAAGCCGCGGCCCTTGCAGAGCAAGGGGAACAACTACTTCAGGTCTCAGAGCAGGTGACGTCACCCGATAGAAACGCAATTAGCGCGCACCACCGCTAACTAGCTAGCCATTTCACATCGGTTACACATACATACAGTCACTGTTATGTTACCAATGGCAGTTAGGGATAGGTGATATCTGATATACAGACATAATCTATGTTGAAGTTTGAACAGGTCAGATTAAACCTACACAATTATGGTCTCCCCATGTACGACCATTGGTGAGCAGACAAGAAGTGAGGCTGGAGGTGAGTTCTTTGCCAGCGTCCCATTGGTAGGCATAGCAGCGTAGATCAGAACCTGACCCCTTATCAAAAGATACTGATCGATCAAACACTTTGCTTTATCTTGGCCAGGTCGCAGTTGCAAATAAGAACTTGTTCTCAACTAGCCTACCTGGATAAATAATGGTGAAATAAAAAAATAAAAAACACTGAATACATTATCAATGGTGGTTATGATTAGCTTGGTGGAACCAACCTGAACCCTGCACTCACCTTTCTATTTAACTTCAGATGTGAAGGTAATTTTATGTTTTACAGATGTAGACTGACTGGCTCAGGATTGTATTATATTCAGGCTGATGACGCTATCACACCAACTGTGACATGTTTTGCTATATCCCTTGGTTGGTTTGAGTTTGTTGCTGCTAGTTTGTACACTGCTGTAGTCAGGAATGAGTTGTCTAGTACCACAATATGTATTTTTTTCCCTAGACATGGGTTGCACCTAATGTGGCTGTTTCATCTAAATTACACTAACTTAGATATGCATGGAAATACGATGACATTGCTATAGTATGAACATAATTTGTAGGAAACAACTTTGCCATATTACGATGTTGTCAAATTTACTTTAGAGAGATGGCAATGTTATCATTACTGTTACTAGCAGAGTTTGTCAAAAATAACTAGCAATGCTAATGTTAGCATGCTAAAATACGGTGGTCCCTTCAATCTTAGTTAGCTGGCTAAAGTTATACTGCATTTAAAGTTAATCTGGCGACATCATAATCATGACAAAAGATTTTCCTACTAATTATTTGCTGTCTTTTGAAATGTTATCGTGTTTCCAAGCCAAATCGGAGTTGTATTGAGGTAGGCTAACGTTAGCCAGCTAGCTAACGCTAGCGATGATAGTGATAACGATTATCAAAATATACACAACCAGATAACCAGCTGTCTAGCTACCAGTAATACTCGCCACCACTGAGGACCAACGGACTCCAACCACCTATTCCGCATTATAGGGTCCTTCAGAAAGGGCATGCAAACTAGTTGGCTGTGCATCCTGATGGAAGCATTCATTGCATGGTCAATCCGTATAGGGCTTTTCAGGCTAAAATATCTGTGATCTTTCAACGCGTTGGGGGCAATGAAACAACGGAACCCCATTCAATGAAATGAAGCGAAGTGGGCAGAGGGGCCATTTGCACGTGGAGCTTGGTAAAGGGGGGCATGATTTGTTAACATAATTGTAATCCAAAACCAACCTTAATTTACTTGTTGTGACACACTAAACGTATCCAGTTACACACTGTAGTCAAGTTTGACACCAGAATAAATGTTTCTGACTCATATTGATGCCACATAGGTATAGAGATGAGTTGGTTTTTAGTAGAGGGTCTTTAATGTCATTTTCAAACAATTGTTATTCAAACATCTTTCCAACCTGATGGGAATGTAAGTGTTCTTTATTTTTCATGTGAAAGACAGTTCTGACATCGACATGGCCTATCGACAACTTCCATGCGCCGATTTAGGCTTATTTTTAAATCAGGAGCAGTCAGAGCTGATGGGACAAGGATGGGGTATCAGCGTCCCCAGAGGTCTTATAAATCTGAGCAGTTTACTGGACGGGAAAAATGGGCCCGCTCTCCGTCTCCAAACTCTGCCTAATCCCAGCACTTCCTCTCCTCCGCTCCTCTCCCCCTGCCCACGGTGTAATGCATTTTCTGTAACTAACAGCCGTTGTTTCCCGATTGTCACGCTCCCATCCCTTTCTCCAGGAATGTGTATGTCTGTGTGTGTATGCAGAAGGGGAGAAGAGGGGCCATTGGTCTCTGGGGCGCAGGGCTCTCTTCTAGCCTTGGAGCCATGGACACAGAGGCCAGAGTGAGAGAGAGACAGAGAGGGGGAAGACAGAGAGAGAAGATGGGGGGGGGAGTGAGAGAGAGCGAGAGAGGGAGGCTGGGAGCTGGCAGAGTATCTGGATAAGCCATTACTTTTTACACCACAAACCTCCTCTCCCCCTCCTCCACCTACCCCTCCTCCCTCCATCTCCAGCTCTGTGATGACTCTGGCAGGCATGGTGCTGTAACTGGGCCCAGTCACGCCTAGCCCCCCCCCCCCTTTCCTGGTTGAACAACCACCTCAGCAAAAGAGGAACACTTGGGTGTCAAGTCCTCTCCTGCTGGCATCATCCGGTGCCTTTCAACAGCCTTTAGGGCGTTTAATTAAGCATGTCCCTTATCTGCCCAGAGCCTGACAGACACAGAGCCTCAGGACCTGCAGGGACCAAACTGTATACAGTACTGTAGGCACAACAGCACACCATGAGGACTTCCTGCAGTTAACCCTAAATACCATTCTGATGATTTGATGTCAGTTTCTCCCATGTGTTCCCATTATCCCCAATCATTATGTGAGCATGCTACTGTCATCATGGTTGCGTTTAAAAACAGCAATTCTTTCAGATCAGTGTTTTCCAGTTTCTCTGTGCTAAAAGCTCTTGTCTTAGTGTGGTGCTGGTGGCAGGATCTTCTGTCTGTGTGGAGAGTAGTCCAGTCAGTATGTTATGTCTACAGAGGGCCTGAGCAGCCCTGGTGCTTTAGGGGATCATCACAGGTCCAGGCCTCTCTGTCCCGCCAGCCCAGGGGTTGGGGGTGATTCTGGGTGTACGGGGCACCCTGTGACCCTCAGCCTGGGTCGGGTGTCAGGGGCTCGCACTCTGGGGACAGAACCTGACCCCCGTCTCATTTCACATGGGGCTCCACTCCAAGGCCACGTTCAGTGCCACGACACTGCCCAGACCGTGTGTGTGTTTGAGAGAGAGAGAGAGCGATAGAGAGGGCCATTAATGGCAGTCAAAGGCTGAGCGGTGTGAGCGCAGTGGGACTAATTCTACTTTAGTTCAAGTCTAGGGGTAAATACATTGGGAATGAGTCAATGCTGGCGAGCCAAAGTGTGACTAATTGCTCAGGGTCAATAACTCCGGGCCTGATTCTGGCTGGTTTCAGACCCAAAAACACTCCGACGTGCTGGTGTGAGAACGGGAGGGCAGGCCTCTTCGTCTGGAACAAAACAGTCAAGATGAATCAATCATCGGCTCAACATTCTGTTCTGGCTCTATTGTTCAAAAGCCCACTAAAAATGATTTGTTTGGTGATTCTGGGTGAAGGCGAGTGGAGTAAGGAACCATATGAAGGGAGCTACAATTTTCCTGATGGAGGCCAGGGCTCAGGCAGGTCTGTGGGGGCAAATGCTATTCAACCACAGGTGGTTGCTTCCTTTTCAGCCAAGTGCTTATTTTGTTAGCACAGAATAGTGTGTTCCTTCACAAAAGCCAAGGCCAAAATAAGAAAATGCCAACTACTCTGCTCTAAAAAAGGCAAATCACTGTGAAAATGTTCCATGCCTGTGTTTCAGGAAGCTCCACACAGGTATGAACCAACACGGCTTACCGCATCACAATAGCCTGCTCTAACAGATCATTTAAAAAAGGACATCTGCTTTGTCTGTTCCACCCAGTAAATAAGTGTTCAGTGCTGTTGTACCCTGGCTGAAAAAAGCCTCCCCCTCTCCTCTTGTACATTTTAGTCATTTATCCAGAGCGACTTACAGGAGCAATTATGGTTAAGTGCCTTGCCCAAAGGATTTTTCACCTACTCAGCTTGGGAATTTGAACCAGCAGCCTTTCGATTACTGGCCCAATGCGCTTAACTGCTGGGATACCTGCCGCCCCCTCCTACTTCTCTCCCTCCCCCTCAGCGACAGTCTGATAGGGGCTTGGGAGAGAGCGACAGGAGCTAAGGAGGGAGCGTGGCACAGTCCCTCATTAACACTCCCAAGCCCAAACAGTGGCGTGTCGCTTGGCTAAGCTCCATTTCCTCTCCAGCCAACCCAGCATCTGTTTGTGCGTGCTACTGTCCTCTTATCCCAGGCTCTCTGACACCTTGCTCGATCAATTGTTATTTACTCACACAGGGCAAAGAACCCTAAAGGGGAAGTGAGAAAAGGAAAGAGGGGAGAAATGCTAATGACTGTGCTCTCTCTTCAAAGTAGGCTACTGAGAGAGAAAGTGTGTGTGTGTGTTTGGGGGGGGGGGGGGTTAGTGTGATGACAAAATGCATCCTGGACCAACACCTCTATTGTTCGTGTGATTAGTGGAGGTAGAATGAGGTGTGAATAGAGGGAAGCCAGGTGCACCAGTGTGAGTACAAGTGTTTAGTACCCCCATGTGGTCCACACTACCTCAACATGGCCTCATCATGAATAACATCATTTGGACACGCCAAAGGTTTTACCTAACAAGTTGAATGATTAAATATCATTACAAATTCTACAATTCTCAACGTCAATATTCTAAAATTCCCATTGCATCCCAATCCCATAAGGTTTACAGCTAATGTATATTGCAGGGGGTTCTCTCTGTTCTGACAACAACGACCAGGGCCAGATAGGGCTGTAGAGGAGAGGTTAGGGCCAGGGATCCAGGAGCAGAGAGTAAACAGTGGCAGTGGGCCTCCCTGCTGGGTTGATTGTTAGAGTGCAGTAAATAGGCCTGCTCATTGCTTAGACAGAGACAGCACATCTGGGGCTCAGCTCAACACTGCTCACCTGAGCATCTGCACTGGTTGGTACACACTTTAGATAGAGGCAGCAGCAGAACAAACATCATTTACAATTCAGTAAAAAGACTGCACAGGATGTATAATAACCAGGGACTGAAAACAGAGAGGTAGGCCTACACCGTCGGTATATGTGATGAGGAAAAACGAGACCTTTTGCTCTGTTGTGCTTCAAGGTCAACCAGCCACAGATGTTACAGCTTCTCCTGCAAATGTGTTAATGAACAAAACCAGAAGGCCCCAATGACACCCTGGGCACAGGAATCAAACAATCACACATGCAGTACGCTGCTCCTTCCAAAAGTGAGTATTTTTTATCTGCACAGGCACAATGTTTGTGGTCTTTGTTCATCACCAGACAGAGAACTCCATGGTCAACCCATGTCTGTCTATCTGTTGACCATAGTAGAGATTGTATCAAATTTAGCTGACTTTTAGGAGCAGCAATACTCAGATCTATTGATTGATACATTTTTCCATCACCAAAACTCCTTATGGATAGCTGACAGTTTCCTCACGAGGGCCTCATGCTGAGGAAATGAAGTTGTGAGTGAATAGATCAGAGAAATTGCGTTTAATGACCAGAAGAACCTTGTGCTGTGTGGAACAGGCAAAGCTTTGCCTCGGATTTGAGCTGTAAACGCGTTTGCACCATTGGATTCGTACTTTGTCACACAGCACTCTCTGCTGGTGAAAAGTGAGCAGTTAAAATCCGAGAAATTTAGGTTAGGTATCAAGAAATCTGAATCTGTCCAATCCATTCCACAAGAGAAATAGTATCAAATCTAGAAACATGTTGCAAACAGGAGAGAGGACATTAATATTACTGGAGGTAGGACGTTTTTCTTCTATCCTCCACCTAGTCCTAGAATGAATAACAGACTGAGCACTGAACAAAGGACAAGACAACCTAGTCCATTCAAAATAAATGTACTTAACTTGGCAAGTCAGTTAAGAACAAATTCCTATTTACAATGACGGCCTACCCCGGACGACGCTGGGCCAATTGTACGCCGCCCTATGGGACTCCCAATTACGGCCGGTTATGATTCAGCCTGGAATCAAACCAGGGTCTGTAGTGATGCCTCTAACACTGAGATACAGTGACTTAGACCGCTGTGCCACTCGGGAGCCTACAATAAAAGTACACTGAACAGAAATATAAACACAACATGCAACAATTCCAACGATTTTACTGAGTTACAGTTCATATAAGTAAATCAGTCAATTAAAATAAATTCATTAGGCCCTAATCTATGGATATCACATGACGAGGCAGGGCGCACATAGTCCCACCCACAAAAGGGCTTTATTAGTCAGAAATACCTGTTTTATCAGCTGTTCAGGTGGCTGGTCAAGACGATCCCGCAGGTGAAGAAGCAGGAAGTGTTCTGTGGTTGAGGCCAGTTGGACATAGTGCCAAACTCTAAAACGACATTGGAGGCAGCTTATGGTAGATAAATTAACATTCAATTATCTAGCAATAGTCCTGGTGGACATTCCTGCAGTCAGCATGCCAATTGCACGCTCCCTCAAAACTTGAGACATCTGTAGCATTGTCTGGTGACAAAACTGTGCATTATATAGTGTCCTTTCGTCCCCAGCACAAGTTGCACCTGTGTAATGATCATTCCGGCACAGCCAGAACAGGGCTGGCCACCCCTCACAGCCTGGTTCCTCTCTAGGTTCTGGCCGTTCTATGGAGTTTTTCCTAGCCACCGTGCTTCTACACCTGCATTGCTTGCTGTTTGGGGTTTTAGGCTGGGTTTTTGATTGCTGTTTAATCAGTTTGTTGATACACCTGTCAAGTGGATGGATTATCTTGGCAAAGGAGAAATGCTCACTAACAGGAATGTAAACAAATTTGTGCACAGAACATTTCTAGGATCTTATTTAAGCTCATGAAACATGGGACCAACACTTTACATGTTGCGTTTATATTTGTGTTCAGTATATGTTCACTTTGCTTGATGGTCATTAATTAAATTTTTCATCAAGCAAGTTTAAAGAAACATGACAAATATTTTCTTCCTCAACTTTATTACATGAAAATGCACAGAGGTTAACGGTAAGACTTCTGGTAGCGAGCACGGGCTCCTGGTCCACCGAACTTCTTGGACTCGCAGCGACGAGGGTCGGCAACCAGCAGGGTCCTGTCGTACTGGATCAAGATGTCCTTGATCTCCTTCTTGGAGGCCTCATCCACATCTGGAGAGAAAGAAACAGGTCAGATTAGTTATTGCGAACCATTTTTTTTGACCAAATGGAAACACAGCAATCATGCACCCGCCATCATCCAAAAAAGAGAAACCCAACATAGCAATATTGCTTCCTGCAAAAATGTGTCCAAAGTAACACTCGTTTTATCAGCAGAGGCAATATTCCATTGAAAACAAGACACTACATTTGATTTTACAGTAAAATTATTGACACTTACATTTCTGGTAGTATGCGACCAGGGCTTTGGAGATGGACTGACGGATAGCTGCAAGGAGAAGACGGCACAGCGTAAGACAAACAGCCATATTCAGTCAAGTACAGTTATTTCAAATCAAGACATCAGTTTCTACTGAGATGATCTGTCTAAAACAGAAGTAGAGCAGCTTCCAGCTGTAAAAACAAGTCACCGTAGATCTGCGCGACATGTCCACCACCCTTCACTCGGACTCGGATGTCAACTCCAGCAAAACGCTCCTTGCCCAGCAGCAGCACTGGCTCCAGCAGCTACAACAGAGAGGAAATTTGTCAAGGACGCACACAATGTCTATACATCCTGCAGACACACATTCAGCTAAATGTCTGGACACAACCAGACATTTAGCTGAATGAAGACCCATGTTGAACTTGGGCTTAGTAAACCAACAGCAGCTCTTTAAGAAGCCACGTTGCACATGCATGAAATAGTTAGCGACTGTTTCACAGGGGACAGATTGGAATTTACCAGAGGGGGGCTGGTCCAACCCAAGGTGTCAAAATGCACAACCCTCCTCAACAAAATGTTTCCTCACATGACCCTCCACTTGTAGTCAAATAAATGGAACCCCCTCAGAATTAACTCAATGTTCACAACAAATAAAAAATAGCAACCCTGTTTATAAACGTGGATATTAACTACCACTTAACCATGCTTTTGTGGCACAGCCGATGCCAGAAGTTGGGGTTCACCAACAAGCTCACCCTCCCTGCCTGTTTCATGACACTACGATCAGAGCCAGCTACAGACAATCAGATAGGGGTAATCAGATGTACCATTTTGAAGCCATATTTATAATTATATAAAATACATTGCCCTCGGAAAGTATTCAGACCCCTTGACCTTTTCCACATTTTGTTGTTACAGCCTTATTCTAAAACAGATTAAAACTCTCAGCAATCTAGACACGATCCCACAATGACAAAGCAAATTTCTTCAGCATTGAAGATAAAGAACACAGTGGCCTCCATCATTAAATGGAAGATGTTTGGAACCACCCAGACTTTCTAGAGCTGGCCGCCCAGCCAAACTGAGCAGTGAAGGGGAAGGGCCTTGATTAGGGAGGTGACCAAGAACCCAATAGTCACTGACAGATCTAAAGTTCCTCCGATCTCCACAGAGAACAATCCAGAAGGACAACCATTTCTGTGTCGCTCCACCAATCAAGCCTTTATGGTAGAGTGGCAAGAAGGAAGCCACTTCAGAAAGGCACATGACAGCCCGCTTGGGAGTTTGCAAAAAGGGCACCTGAAGACTCAGACCACGAGAAAGATTCTCTGGTCTGATGAAACCAAGATTAAACTCTTTGGCCTGAATGCCAAGCTTCACATCTGGAGGAAACCTGGCACCATCCCTATGGCGAAGCATGGTGGTGGTAGCATCATGCCGTGGGGATGTTTTTCAGAGGCAGGGACCTCAGACTAGTCAGGTTCGAGGCAAAGACGGCTGAGGACCTCAGACTGGGGCGAAGGTTTACCTTCCAACAGGACAACAACCCTAAGCACACAGCCAAGACAACACAGAAGTGGCTTCGGGACAAGTCTCCGAATGTCCTCTAGTGGCCCAGATCGAGCCCGGACTTACCCAACTCAATGCTGCCAAAGGTGCTTCAACAAATGACTGAATGTTTGTGTAATTGACCATTTTATAAATTAGCAACCATTTCTAAAAACAAACTGATTCTGCTTTGTCATTATGCCGTAGTGTGTAGATTGAGGGAAAAAAAACTATTCAACAATTTTTAGAATAAGTCTGTAACGTAACAAAGGGATCTGAATACTTTCCAAAGGCACTTTTTTCGCTACACATTTTCTACCAACAGGTTTCTGTGCCAATGCACCACAACCAATCTACAAAGCATACAGACGTTGGGCACGCCAATATCATAGTTAACTTTCAACACCCCAATAAAGACTGCCAATCTCAGCAAATAGAAGAAACTTCCCTCCCTACTTTGTAGGCTTAGCCAAGGTAAAATTAGAGGACAAAATGCTTAACATCCAGAAGAGTATGGGGGAGGGTTAAGTACAATGCTTGTTTGGCAGCTTATTGATGGGCAGGCATAATCAAAGTGACACTGGACTAGCGCACTAGCTATGTTTCCATCCAACCTAAGTGAATATTCTAAAGTTGTAATAAAAACAACATGCCATTTCATGCCATTTCAGAGTTTACTTTAGGAAAATGTGTAGCCGGACAACAGACCAGGGAAGATTTTAATTTGCCGGACATCCAAATGCAGTCAGATCTGACCTGGCACGGCCAGCACCTTCAATAAACCAGGGATATTGGCCAAATGAGAAAACGGCCTACAAATGACAAAAACACCAATTCCGTGTGCTTTAATGTGTAGCATATGCAAAACTTTACACCCCATTTTTTGGTAACATTTTAAGGTTACTTTCACAGTTCAGTTGTCAGATTTGAGCACTAAAATGTATCAGGGCATTACACGCATAGGCCTATAGGCTTAGGCGTCATATAGGACTAATCCCAGAGATAGATATGCCGGTGGCGTGCTACGACACTGGCACGCATTTCTTCATGAAATAAGGCTACTGCATCTACAGATAGATGCAAAGGCTTATTTGTTCATTTACAAATAAGAATATATATATTTTTTAATTATTAAATTATAGGTGTAACTCTGGTAGGCCCGACAGTGTTCCTCTCATCAAGTTCACCTGTCAGAGTCAGTTGGCGCGCCCTTCATATCATACGCCCACAGTAGCTAAAGCATAATAATAGCTACACCATACCTTTACAAACATTTCTACACTTTATTAGGGTAATATCAAAAATCAAGCCCTTATTTGTAAGGAAGATATGAGCAGAAGAGCAAATGTAACGCACTACTCTCCCCTGTTCAAAGCAACAAAAAACAAATCCCTGATTTTGGACAACAGTAAATTGCAATCTGTCTTTAAGGACTCACCTTGTACTGAAGAGTGGCTGGCTCAATCATCTCGAGGGGTCTGCCGTTCACCTTGATGAGGCCATTCCCCCTCTTGCAGTGAGCAACAGCTGTGGCTGTTTTCTGCAAAGAGATACTGTAATGTTCACTTCCATTTGCTTGGTTTTAGCTAATTACATGTGCACTTTTCTAGGAAGCACGGGTGGCTAAACAGACGGCCCATAACGTTAAACATTTCTTTGCTACGTTTACACCCCCCCCACACAAAAAAGCTATTCAGGTGATTGCTGAGCAACACTATTATTTTAATCAACACGAGTTAGCCAGCCAATGTCTTAACCAAACACTGAGGTACATCATGAGGGATGAGTGGACCAAGTCATGGCAACTCGCTAGCAACAGTACAATTATTAGTTAAATTATGTAACCCCCCCCCCAAAAAAAGCACTCTAGTTAACAAATGCAGTATTGTGGCATAATAAATCAGCGAACTAACATTCGTCACCTCACTACACCAAACAATTGGCGTTGATGTAGCTGGACAACATGCTTTCCGGCATAACATTTGCTAATTGATTGACGTAGCTAGCAGGCCGCAACATTTGTAGCCATTCATATCAATATGCCACTGGCTGCAATCAAGGCACATGTGGACGTTTAACAATAAAGTTGTCAAATCGACGGTCACTTATATTTCCAAATGTAATGGATACTTTTTTGGGGGACAAATACACATTTCTGGCCTGTCTGGCTAACATGGTTGAGCTAGCTAACGTCACCTAGCCGGATAGCGTTAGTTCTTTGGTTCAACACACGTGGAATAAAGTCAGATAGTTTACTCACTTTGCGTCCGAAAACCTGGACCGATTGCAGAGGACCTTTGGCCGGCATGTTTCTGAAACAATTAATCACAATGATTACCTTCAAAAATAATTAATAGATCATATTTTTTTCATTTGTAGCTGGGCTCAAGGGGGAACATACCCTCTTCAGCTTTAGTGCCGTACGAAAAGACCGAACGGGGGTTTCAAACACCGAAAATCAGGGGCAGTAGCACGACAGTTTATGGCTTTGCAATGCATTTACGACAATTTCAGGCAGAGAGGAAGAGCCGATAATGTTTTGAAACTTGTGCACAATTCATTTTTACTTTGTAGCAACAAAATGTATCACGTATTTTGGAAACTTAAGCAAATTATTTGTATTTGACATGTTTAATAAATTCTGTTATAATGTAAAGTATTTGACCCATGCATTTAAAATGTTGGCAAAATGTAATTCATGGCCCAAATAGTTTACATGATGACTGAATTAAACATGGTCTGATTTAAAAAATAAATAAATATATGACTGCAATATATTTCTGACCAGAAGAGGTCACTGTACGAACACGTTTTTTCGGAGGACGAAACAAAGCAACCGTGGATGAACTCTTTGGTTTCCAATTTACCCTCGCCTTATGCCATTGGGGGAATCGCGAGTTGTCAAAATGATTAGCCAATCATGGGAAGTTTGCAACGTAAGCCCGCAGCCCTCGTTTTTAGTCGCCTTTGCGAGCATACAATTATGTTCACACTGGATCCTAAAACTCCCCATAATTCTATTCGCTACGATTGTACCTCCGCTAACAAACTACGGGTGGCTAAAAACACAATCATCCGGAAGTGTCTACTTAATTTGAGGGCTGAGGGAATAGGGTGTGTCTTAAGTGTTTGGACCGCACACCTGTTCGCGATGATTGTACATCTGCTAAGTCAGCCAAAACTTAAAACCCATAACAACATGGAGAAGTCAAAATACAAGTGTAAGTAAAAACGAATGTTAATAATTTAGAAATTGTGCTAGTAATGCACATGATGGCACAAACGTATCATAAGTGTTTGGTTAGCTTTTTGAAACTTTATCTAGCGGATACAACGTTCCCTGACATCACACTTGTACATAGTAATGTTCGATTTACCTGATTGTCGGATGGCTAGCATGCGTCGTCTTCTAGCCAAGATATGAAATCCAATCATAAATGACTAGCGCATATAAAGCACACACACCACAGCTCCAGGTGGGTTCCATGATGACTGAAAACAACCGTGGGATGAACTTGTGGCACATTTCCGTGCAAGGGCGGTCCATTCATTCTTCACTCGCTCTGCAAGTGTCAACTCTCCATGAGAAGTTAATTTGAGGGAAGAGGGTGTGTCTTTTATGTGTTTGGATCGTAAAAGGGTTTCCCAAAAGGATCGAGTTTATCCTTAGAACCTTTGTAGGAGCATCGTTACATCTCCGAGCTGTTTCCCAAAACCAATTGCACGTGAAAACGCTCGTAATCTAACGCCTGGCACAGGCCACATGTAGAAAAGGGTTACGTTAAGTGCATCCTTAGACGCTTTCGGCCTAAAAATATAATTACCTTATTTCTCTTCGTGACCGCCGATAACTTAAACACATTTGTCTACAAATACAAAGTTTGCCAATGTTTTTTGCAACTGATACAAACAGGCAACGTTAAGTATAAAGATATGATTCAAATGAACAGTAGGTTATAGGCTAGTGGGGAGATGGATTTGCTGATATCCAAGCCCCCCCAAATAAACTTCAATACTAACTAAACATTTCGAGATACTTAATCGAAATGTATAAAAAGTGGAACACACATAGGATATCTTAATTTGTAGCATTAGGTTAGCTAGCTAACATTGCCATTAAATCGCCTACAATTTGATCGGGGATTTCAGGTGGGGTGGGGATTTTTAGATGACCACGTCGAGATCAGCACAGTTTGGCCGCAGGTGTTGTGCCGAAATACACTTTGTATTGGTCTATATTGTATTGGTCTATAAATACGTTTGAACACACCTTCTCATTCGTTTTTTTTAAAATATATTTTTTTAAACTATTTTCTATATTGTATAATAATAGTGAAGACCTCAACTATGAAATAACACATGGAATCATGTAGTAACTGAGGTGCAGTAATATGAGGTGCAGTTAACTCTAATGACCCTGTCCTTTGCAGCAGAGGTAACTCTGGGTCTTCCTTTCCTGTGGCGGTCCTCATGAGAGCCAGTTTCATCATAGAGCTTGATGGTTTTTGCGACTGCACTTCAAGAAACTTTATAAGTTCTTGACATTTTCTGTATTGACTGACCTTCATGTCTTAAAGTAATCATGGACTGTCATTTCTCTTCTGTATATCACCCCTACCTTGTCGCAACACAACTGATTGGCTCACAGGCATTAAGAAGGAAATAAATACCACAAATTAACTTTTAACAAGGCACGCCTGTTAATTGAAATGCATTCCACGTGACTACCTCATGAAGCTAGTTGAGAGAATGCCAAGCTTGTGCAAAGCTATCATCAAGGCAAAGGCTGGCTACTTTGAAGAATCTCAAATATAAAATATTTTTTGACTTGTTTATCACTTTTTTGGTTACTTACATGATTTCATGTGTTATTTCATAGTTTTGATGTCTTCACTATTATTCTGCAATGTAGAAAAAAGAAAAACTCTGGAATGATAGGTGTCTCCAAACGTTTGACTGGTATTGTATATATTATGCTCATTCAACTGTGCCTCACAAGTAGTAGAACAAATGATCTATAAGGGTTCGTACAGTCATGAAATTCCTGTAAAAGTAATGGAATTTTAAAATGTTTTTTTTCCAGGCCTGGAAAAGTTTAGCAAAATTATAATAATCATGGAAATTAATTTCATAATTTCTGTTAATGTCATTTATTTAGGCACAGTTTAAATATTGTATCAATCAAATACAGATCTACATATCAGCCAGGATCAGAATTACACTTCAGCACAGGGATCATCAACTATACTGAACAAAAATATAAATGCAACATGTAAAGTTTTGGTCCCATGTTTCATGAGCTGAAATAAAAGATCCCAGAAATTGTTCATGCACACAAACAAAGATTTCTCTCAAATGGTGTGCACAAATTTGTTTACATCCTGGTTAGTGAGCATTTCTCCTTTTCCAAGATAATCCATCCACCTGACAGGTGTGGCATATCAAGAATCTGATTAAACAGCATGATCATTACACAGGTACGCCTTGTGCTGGGGACAATAAAAGGCCAATCTAAAATGCGCAGTTTTGTCACACAACACAATGCCAAAGATGTCTCAAGTTTTGAGGGAGCGTGCAATTGGCATGCTGACTGCAGGAATTTCCACCAGGATCTTGACCTGACTGAAGTTCCGTGTCATAACCAACATCAGTGGGAAAATGCTCCCCTTCAATGGCGACTGACACGCTGGGGAAGTGTGTTCTTCATGGATGAATCTCGTCGTGTGGGCGAGCGGTTTGCTGGTGTCAACCTTGCGAACAGCGTGCCCAATGATGGCTGTGGGGTTATGGTATGGGCAGGCATAAGCTTCAAACAACGAACACAATTGTATTTTATCTATGGCAATTTGAATGCACAGTGATACCGTGATGAGATCCTCAAGCCCATCGTTATGCCATTCATCTGCCTCCATCACTTCATGTTTTAGCATCGTAATGCACTGCCCCATGTCGCAAGGGTCTGTACACGATTCCTGGAAGCTGAACATTTCCCAGTTCTTCCATGGCCTGCATACTAACTAGACATGTCACTCATTGACAATGTTTGGGATGCGCTGGATTGGCGCGTACAACAGCGTTTTCCAGTTCCCGCCAATATCCAACCATTGAAGGGGATTGGGAACACATTCCACAGGCCACAATCAACAGCCCGATCAACTCTATGCGAAGGAGATGTGTCGCACCCCGGGTGCAACAAATAAATCAAAAGAGCCATTCAGCACTAACTGTCCTTTTTATTCAGACATTTGGGACAACACAGATAATCATAACATTGAAAACTATATAAATATTAAAATATATATACGGAAATAAGACTCAAAAAGTAACAAAGAAAAATAGAAACAAATTGAAGTATATAAATACAAATAAAAAAGAGAATAAAATAATTTCACTCTTATCCTATTGCTAACAAAAAACGCACAAGTCCTATATCACACAAATACACATAGAATAACACTTATGAAAGAAAGAACCTGATTATTACACTATTGCACTTCAAACAAGAAACACACAAACTAAATTGCATAACTGCCATAAACCCTGACCTTTCTTGCCTTCCTTGATGCAAAGTCATCAATTACATCATCATAAGAAATGTGCACAGCAATTGCATGGTTAATACTGATGACAGCAAGGCCACTAAGGTGTTCCTGTGTCATGGTGGACCTCAGGTAGGATTTGATGAGCTTCAGCTTTGAAAAGTTCCTCACTGCTTCAGCTACGGTCACTGGAAGAGAGACATTCTGAGAGCAGTCCACAAATTTGGGTACATTTCTGAGAGCTCCCTTTCAGGTATAAATATCAGCAGCTGAAGCAAATGTTGGCCCTGGACTCCTCAACCCCATAAAATGTTCCTTTATATGGGGCTCCTCCTTCAGTGACACAATGCTAATCACAACTGACAACTGTTCAGTGTGGCTGACATCTGAGGTGCAATCTAGAATGATAGAGAAGAATTTTGCCAGCTTGTTGTCACTCACCATTATTGTAATGACCTTGCCGCTCAACAAATCAATGAGTTCATTCTGTATTTGGTGGCCAAGGTAGCTGGTGGTGTGACTCCAGGTCCCTTTTTGGACACGGTTAAAGTGCTCTTTCATGACTGGATCAAATTGTGCCATCAGTTCAACCTCTTTGAGGAAATGTCCATTTGATGGAGAGTACAGTGTTTCTGTGTGTCCCCATAGTGCCTGATTTCTAACTGCCAGAGACTGCACAATAGCAGTCAGACGTGTCAACACCTCTCTCCATCTTATCTTCTCATCCTCCATAAGTGCCATCTCATGCTTATCAATTGTTACCCCCTTTTTAATCCTCATTGCCAGTTCTTTACATGTTTCCATGCAGTTTTGGTGTTCTGGACAGCTGTCGTGTGAAATCAGCAAAGAACTTGCATGTTTCCAGTCTGTCAGTCCTGAGTTTGCTAAATATATTCTATTCTTAGAAAAGAGATTGCAGCAGAAGAGGCTGTTGTTTCTTTCAGAATACATCAACCAATTTCTAGGGATTTTTTTTTTCACCACTCACCAAGGTCTTCCTGAAATACTGGTGGTGGCAACGTCTTCCACCACTCTCATTCCTTGGGAAAACAAAGTTAGGTGTTACCTCACTTGGTCCTCTGCAAACTAGTTGTGTCTGAATTCTGTCAATCAGAACTGAAGGCCAGTCGGCAGGGTCTGTAGACAGTGGTTCAACCTCAGCAGCAGGGTCTGTAGACAGTGGTTCATCCTCAGTAGCAGGGTCTGTAGACAGTGGTTCATCCTCAGCAGCAGGGTCTCTTATCAAAAAAACTGACAACTGTTCAGTGTGGCTGATAGACAGTGGTTCATCCTCAGCAGCAGGGTCTGTAGACAGTGGTTCATCCTCAGCAGCAGGGTCTGTAGACAGTGGTTCATCCTCAGCAGCAGGGTCTGTAGACAGTGGTTCATCCTCAGCAGCAGGGTCTGTAGACAGTGGTTCATCCTCAGCAGCAGGGGTAGACAGTGGTTCATCCTCAGCAGCAGGGTCTGTAGACAGTGGTTCATCCTCAGCAGCAGGGTCTATAGACAGTGGTTCATCCTCAGCAGCAGGGTCTGTAGACAGTGGTTCATCCTCAGCAGCAGGGTCTGTAGACAGTGGTTCATCCTCAGCAGCAGGGTCTGTAGACAGTGGTTCATCCTCAGCAGCAGGGTCTTAGACAGTGGTTCAACCTCAGCAGCAGGGTCTGTAGACAGTGGTTCATCCTCAGCAGCAGGGTCTGTAGACAGTGGTTCATCCTCAGCAGCAGGGTCTGTAGACAGTGGTTCATCCTCAGCAGCAGGGTCTGTAGACAGTGGTTCAACCTCAGCAGCAGGGTCTGTAGACAGTGGTTCATCCTCAGCAGCAGGGTCTGTAGACAGTGGTTCATCCTCAGCAGCAGGGTCTGTAGACAGTGGTTCATCCTCAGCAGCAGGGTCTGTAGACAGTGGTTCATCCTCAGCAGCAGGGTCTGTAGACAGTGGTTCATCCTCAGCAGCAGGGGTCTGTTCATCCTCAGCAGCAGGGTCTGTAGACAGTGGTTCATCCTAGCAGGGTCTGTACAGTGGTTCATCCTCAGCAGCAGGGTCTGTAGACAGTGGTTCATCCTCAGCAGCAGGGTCTTCAACCTCAGCAGCAGGGTCTGTAGACAGTGGTTCATCCTCAGCAGCAGGGTCTGTAGACAGTGGTTCAACCTCAGCAGCAGGGTCTGTAGACAGTGGTTCATCCTCAGCAGCAGGGTCTGTAGACAGTGGTTCAACCTCAGCAGCAGGGTCTGTAGACAGTGGTTCATCCTCAGCAGCAGGGTCTGTAGACAGTGGTTCAACCTCAGCAGCAGGGTCTGTAGACAGTGGTCCAATCTCAGCAGCAGGGTCTGTCAGCAGCACTGTAGAGTGGTTCAACCTCAGCAGCAGGGTCTGTAGACAGTGGTTCAACCTCAGCAGCATGGTCTGTAGACAGTGGTTCAACCTCAGCAGTGGTCTGTAGACAGTGGTCCAATCTCAGCAGCAGGGTCTGTAGACAGTGGTTCAACCTCAGCAGCAGGGTCTATAGACAGTGGTTCATCCTCAGCAGCAGGGTCTGTAGACAGTGGTTCAACCTCAGCAGCAGGGTCTATAGACAGTGGTCCAATCTCAGCAGCAGGGTCTGTAGACAGTGGTTCAACCTCAGCAGCATGGTCTGTAGACAGTGGTTCATCCTCAGCAGCAGGGTCTGTAGACAGTGGTTCAACCTCAGCAGCAGGGTCTATAGACAGTGGTCCAATCTCAGCAGCAGGGTCTGTAGACAGTGGTCCAATCTCAGCAGCAGGGTCTGTAGACAGTGGTTCAACCTCAGCAGCACGGTCTGGAGACAGTGGTTCATCCTCAGTAGCCGGATTTGATGGGGATGCTGCTACAGGCATTTCTGATGGAGAGCACATGGGCATTAGTTTACACACGTGATTCACAGCATTTCTAGTGGTGGAACATCCCACATACACACCCAGTAATAATAAAATCATCATTGTTACCTACAATATGGAAACTTAGATCATTCCCTTTTGCAAAGATTTATGTTGTTTATGTTATGCAGAGATGCACACATAAACACATGTGCGTGTACCCACACACACACACACACACACACACACACACACACACACACACACACACACACACACACACACACACACACACACACACACACACACACACACACACACACACACACACACACACACACACATATGTGCTCACAATCACACCTGAAGAATCCTGCTGGGGAGAAGTAGAAGCAAATGGGTCTTCATCCTCAGGCCCAGACAACATTTGCAACGGCACCTGTGTGGCTGAGGAGGTTGATGGCTCCTCATACTGGCCAGTGCCAGAGGGTGCTCCAAAATATTTCAGAAGTGCCCCAGAACATGCATTGAAATACAATATATGAGTCTGACACCCTAAATACATTTGTTGCACATTTCATAGTGTGACCGATTTTATTATTTATTTAGAAGAAGAAAAAATCTTCTAATTGCATTAGTACTGTACAAGTTAGAGGTGTGCTATTTGATAGATTCCCCCGCTCCCCCTACCTCAGGCTTCCTGTGGGGAGACCTGAGGTCAACCTACCCACCCCATTTGTAGCCCAGTAGGCCTGGCGAACTTGTTTGTGTGTGCAGATGAATATATTTGTTTGATTAAAATGTTTACATGCTTTGCAAGAAGAAGTATTTCCCTAATAATCCTGTTTACATGGACACATCTGAAATCAGGTTACTGATGGGACTTTGATAAATGCTGAAAATCATCTGCAATCAACATAAAGATTCGATGTTCTTTCTGGGAAGGTTATTTCATTCTGAGTTTGGACATAAAGTTTGAATATGAAAACAATTTCTACGATGCATTAAGTTTTTCAGAACTGACTTCACTCGCGCAAAAGAGGTTAGCTGGTGCTGCTGGTGCTGCTGGTGCAGCTGGTGCTGCTGGTGCTGCTGGTGCTGCCACACGTGCAGATCCAATACACTGCTGGAACTCCGATTTTAAGGTGTTTACATGTCCGAGTAATTAGAAAGATTACTCAGAAATCTAGGCGTGTGCTTACTTCAATTATGATTGGCTGAGTTAAGATAATCAGAGTAATGTGTTTATATGACTAATGATAAACTCGGCCTATTGCCACAATCAGTTTAACATTGAAGTGTTAGGCAGCATGTTATCATTCTCAGTATTTAGATAATAACGGGGCCTTCAAGGGAGAAAAATGTGTCGTTGTGGTTTCTTGTCCCATTCTGCCCCTGGACCCATGTTTAGGTTGCTGGTGTTGTGATCTTGCCTCTTGGTCTACATCTCAGGCTCGTTTCATTCAAATTGTGCTTATGCATAGGTCTAAACTGTGTGTCCCCCTCCCTCCAGGTTAGAAAGTTTACTTCAAGTTGTCATACACAAGATCGCATACCAATGAAAAATCAAACATATTTCTGGGTTCTGGTGGACCTCTGTCTCATGCTGACTCAGACTGGAGTTGGTGAGTGTAGGAGCGATGCAAAGCAAACCCATAACATTTGTTCTCCACAATATCAAGAAGAGTCTGAGAATTTGCTCTCTTATGCATCCTGCTAATATTCCTTTAGGTATCAGAGTCATCTCTTACAATGGCCGCCCAACAGTGACTCAGGGACAACACGCAGACTTGACCTGTGAGCTCATGGAGACAAACGAGGAGCTCATCCAGATCTCATGGCAGAAGAGTACCAGGGGTTACCGTGCCAACCACAACTTCTTCCTCATCACCCCGAGCCGGGGTCCATCACATGTCAAGGGGCGGGGGGACAGGGTGGGCTTCATTGGGAACACCACTGCACTGGTGGGCTCTATCCGACTGGGGGATGTGTCCCTGGCCGATGAGGGCGTCTACACTTGCATCTTCACTGTGTTCCCCAGTGGGCCATACAAGGCAGAGATCCACCTCAATGTCCAAAGTAAGAGGTTATTTATGATGTATTTCCCCAATGTAATGAATCGTGTGATACAATTATGTTAAGGGTGATCCTTTACCTGCTATCCAAGGGTTAGTTTTTAAAGTATATAAAGACATTCATATTAAGTCAATGTGTTTATTGTGTTTTTCCCCAATAGTTCCTCCTGTGATTTCGGTTGCTGTGGATACTCCACCCGTGGTTGCTGAGGGGCAGGAGAGCATCTTGGCAACATGCACAGTGGCTAACGCCAAGCCCCCTGCAGATGTACGGTGGAGCACGGCCAGTGCAAGACAACCACTGAGCCTGACAACCTCAACCAACACTACACTGAACCCAGACGACACCGCCACGGTGAGGGTCCACCTGAGGGGAGAGCCCTCCAGAGTCATGCACCAACAGGAGGTTCAGTGCCTGGTGAACCACACCACTCTGAGCCAGCAGAAGGTCGTTCCCTACGAGATAGATATACACTGTGAGTATTCTCAATGACAGCCACAGTGTTTCTACTCCTTATTAGACACCACAGTAACAGCACAGAAATAATGTGGTACAACTTTATGCCTATTCTATAGATCCTCCAAATTCGGTCAAAATCATCATTAATGAGCGCGCACCCCAGGCACCAGCGTTTCAGTGTTCAGTAGATGCCAACCCCCCCCCAACAGAGTTCACATGGAAGAGGTCAGTTGTTCACCATATTTAATTTCCCCCAACCCATTTTCTAAGGATCAGTGCCTACATCTATGTTTTGCTATGTGTCTACATTTGTCTTAGACTGAATAGATCAAACCTCAGTGAGACTGGGGGCTTGTTGGAGTTAGTGAAGGTGGGCCCTGACTTCAGTGGTCTGTACAGCTGTGAGGTGTCCAACCCATACGGAGCAGCATCTGGTTTCCTGTATGTGCATAAAGGTAATGGTGTGTGTAACTTAGCCGTCTTGACATTTAATTCATTTATTTGAAGCATACATTCTGCAGAACTTGGAACATACACTGACTGTACAAAACATTAGGAACACCTCCCTAATATTGAGTTGCGCCCCCCTTTTGCTCTCAGAACAGCCTCAATTCGTCGGGGCATGGACTCTACAAGGTGTCGAAAGCGTTCCACACGGATGCTGGCCCATGTTGACTCCAATGTTTCCCACAGTTGTGTCAAGTTGGCTGGATGTCCTTTGGGTGGTGGACCATTCTTAGCGTACATGGGAAACTGTAGAGCGTGAAAAACCCAGCAACGTTGCAGTTCTTGACACTAAAACCGGTGCGCCTGGCACCTACTACCGTATTCTGTTTTTAAAGGTATTTTATGTTGCCCATTCACCCTCTGAATGGCAGACATGCACAATCCATGTCCCAATTGTCTCGAGGCTTAAAAATCCATCTTTAACCTGTCTCCTTTCCTTCATCTACACTGATTTAAGTGACATCAATAAGGGATCATAGCTTTCACCTGGTTAGTCTGTCATGGAAAGAGTAGGTGTTCCTAATGTTTTGTTCACTTAGTATATATCTCCAGCTCTGTTTTCAACACAAAGTTATGTTCCATTATTGTTACTTATAATATTTAAGAAAAGGTAGATTGTTGGAAAGTGAATGTTCTGTTTTTCCTATTTGCAGTTGATCAGCGCTCCATTGTACCAGTAGCCTTGTGGGTTTTCCTCCCCATACTCCTCCTCTTCCTCTGCATTGTAACTGTATCACTCTGGCTGCTGTTTTCCAGAGGACCCCTGAGAGGGAGGTAACATTGTACAACTTCAGGACAAACCGTGCACACACACCTTTATTGACAAGTATCATTATGTTCTGCTGCTGTGTCTAAAATTATATTTACAGGGCCTTCAGAAAGTATTCCCACCTCTTGACTTGTTCCACATTTTGTTGTTACAAACTGGATTCAATTTAGATTAAAAAAATCAGAAATGGAATATTCCTTTTGAGCTGGTTATTAATTACACTTTGGATGGTGTATCAATACACCCAGTCCTCTTGCTCAGTTGTGCACCGGGGCCTCCCACTCCTCTTTCTATTCTGGTTAGAGTCAGTTTGCGCTGTTCTGTGAAGGGAGTAGTACACAGCGTTGTACGAGATCTTCAGTTTCTTGGCAATTTCTCGCATGGAATAGCCTTCATTTCTCAGAACAAGAGAGGACTGATGAGTTTCAGAACAAATTTGTTTCTGGCCCTTTTGAGCCTGTAGTCGAACCCATAAATGCTGATGCTCCAGACACTCAACTAGTCTAAAGAAGGCCAGTTTTATTGAATATTTAATCAGAACAACAGTTTTCAGCTGTGCTAACATAATTGCAGAAAGGTTTTGTAATTAACTTGGATTAGCTAACACAACCTGCCATTGGAACACAGGAGTGATGGTTGCTGATAATGGGCCTCTGTACACCTACGTAGATATTCCATAAAAAATCTGTTGTTTCCAGCTACAATAGTCATTTACAACATTAACAATGTCCACACTGTATTTCTGATCAATTTGATGTTATTTTAATGGACAAAAAAAAACGTTTGAACGGAAGTGTATATTTAATCCATTTTGAATTCAGGCTGTAACACAAACTAAATTGGAATAAGTCAAGGGGTATGAATACTTTCTGAAGGCACTATGTGTTCTTTGCAGAGTCATGGCACTGTTTTTGTGTAGTGGAGAGGCCACCCAAAACCCAGGGAGGGTAAGCCGTAAAGAACTGCAGGATTCTCCAGCGTGTGAGTCCTTTGAGGTTGAGAAACAGAAAGGTGCGGTTTGATAAGGATTGTGTTGATTGGGTAACATGAGGGGTTTCTCGATGTTAGAAACAGGGTCATGTTTTGTTTTTGTGCTCTTGCCTCTTTTTTTTTAATGTTGACATGTTCTAACGAGCATCTAAACTGTTTAGAAGTCCACAGTGCACTACTGTACACAAGTGTGAGGATGATTTCTATGGGGATTTATACGTTTTTGTTATGGTCTTGACTGTTTATGTAAAAATGTTTAGACACAGTTTGTAACGGTAAAACTGTACCTCGACATACGAGATTGTATTAGGCATAAGAGTACAGTATTAATCGTTTGAATGATAACAATTCCTCAAGCAAGTTTAAATATCACTGTATTTGTGTAGACCTATTATGTCATACAGTATTGTGTTGGAATGTAGCAGTTACTTTGGCATAAAATAGCGACATTTGACCATTTGAGGGCACCGTTTCCTTCATTCCTCGTGTAAAGGATTTTTTTGGGGGGTTGACCTGTTGGAAGTGTGTTTAGTATACTATATTCTGTATGTGCCTGTGGCAACATTACAGGCTTAGGTCTGACAGATCTATGCAACTATCTTAAATGGGATCTATTTAAAACACAAGCTCAAAAAAAAACCACTTGTTTTTTCATCTCAATATTTAATTAGAGGCTAACAAAGAACTACTCTGGAATGCCTTACAAAAGAGAGGATGATAATCTGTTTTAAAGACAGGTGAGCTCTGCATTTTAATAGAAATAATACTGTAACACATAACTAAACAATACTGTAAATGAAAAGACACATTTCACTAGTCTTAATACTAGAGAGGGGAGGCAGTAGTGTGGCTATTTATAGTCTAGTCCTGGTCAATTGTACTTCTCCTTGCTTCTATTGATGGACACAGTTGTCCCTTGCCATCAGTGACCAAAAGTCTTCATTTTAAACCAGACCACCACCTGCTACTTATAATTGACCAATCAGCAGAGTTGAAGTTTGGTCATTTTTTTTCTTTGGGATGGAGGGTTCCTCTTTTGCTCACTGAAATCTGTCAATTGGAAATTAGTTAGGTATGGAGGACTGGGGGCGTTCCCCTAGAAATTGAAGAGCTTTTAGTCCACAAACATCTGAAATGTTCTTTCAACCCATTTAAACTGACATCTGTGTTTCAGGGGTGAGTCTTAGTTGTGGGTACTGGCTGGCAATCTTCAGGGGTGAGTCTTAGTTGTGGGTACTGGCTGGCAATCTTCAGGGGTGACTCTTAGTTGTGGGTACTGGCTGGCAATCTTCAGGGGTGACTCTTAGTTGTGGGTACTGGCTGGCAATCTTCAGGGGTGAGTCTTAGTTGTGGGTACTGGCTGGCAATCTTCAGGGGTGACTCTTAGTTGTGGGTACTGGCTGGCAATCTTCAGGGGTGACTCTTAGTTGTGGGTACTGGCTGGCAATCTTCAGGGGTGACTCTTAGTTGTGGGTACTGGCTGGCAATCTTCAGGGGTGACTCTTAGTTGTGGGTACTGGCTGGCAATCTTCAGGGGTGACTCTTAGTTGTGGGTACTGGCTGGCAATCTTCAGGGGTGACTCTTAGTTGTGGGTACTGGCTGGCAATCTTCAGGGGTGACTCTTAGTTGTGGGTACTGGCTGGCAATCTTCAGGGGTGACTCTTAGTTGTGGGTACTGGCTGGCAATCTTCAGGGGTGAGTCTTAGTTGTGGGTACTGGCTGGCAATCTTCAGGGGTGAGTCTTAGTTGTGGGTACTGGCTGGCAATCTTCAGGGGTGAGTCTTAGTTGTGGGTACTGGCTGGCAATCTTCAGGGGTGAGTCTTAGTTGTGGGTACTGGCTGGCAATCTTCAGGGGTGAGTCTTAGGCTGTGGAGCGCAGGGACACTTTCAAAATCCTTCTATTGTCTGTCCCCAAATCCTAGCCCTTAGTCCAAGGCCTGTACTCTGCCATTTTGCTGTTGCCTTTTGAGGAAAAGGCTACATATTCACTAAGAGGATTAATCTTCCACGGCACAGTGGTTTATTGGAATTCTCAGTGTTCATAGGGGACACCCGTGGACAACGCACAGCACCTGTCAATTATCCCATACTAAAACCACATTTGTCCTTTCGCGCTCCTGACTCAAGGGCTGGATATTTAAGTGCTGACCACTGTATTCTATTGTTGCCATCAGTGCCCAAGAAGTAAACATTGAAAAAGCTATCCACTCGACCCTGAAAGCTGGAGTCATCTATTGCAAGAATGTTTGAATTACATTCCGAAGTGGAGACGAGGCAGTGTTCAGAAATTGTTCTCGTTGGAAGATGTATTTTTAGGGCCGATCTTTCTTGGAAGGGTGTTTTTTGTCAGCACTCCAGGATGATCAGTTGAAAGCTTGCGCTCCAATAGTATTTACTATGGTAGGGTCGTCTTTGGCTGGCAAACTGGAAGAGGTTTTTATTTTTATTAGATTTTTTTTACAAAGTGCAACATGAAAATGGAAGTGGTCAAGCATTTCTTCATAGTTTCTTTGTTATTTAGTGGAAATTGATACTAATTTGAGGTGTCAATTAGCAAAGTGAACATATTTCAAATAGTTGTAGGAAGGAGAACTATTGAAAAGATTCTACACACACAGCTTTGGTGTTCTTGCAAAGGGTACTTTACATATTGTAATGACATGCTTTGCTCTTGGATGCGCTCAGCGGTAAGCTCTAAGTCCCAGTGGAAAAACGAGGCCTCTAGATGAATGTGCTTCAGTCAAGATGAGGTGGTTATGACGTAATGGCATAAGTGAGGTGACCGCAATTATGTTGTCTGGTGTTCACATTCTAACAATGAAGTGCTACTTTAACTGGCAACAAGCCTTTTCAATGGTCTATCTTTGGTGCATGACCCATATATGTGCTTGATATATCACTCTATGTGGAATATAAGAGACCATTCATTATATATTTATTGATATAGTGACCATTCATGATGTATTTATAGATATAGTGACAATTCATTGTATAGTTATTGATATATAGACTGTTCATTATTTAGTTATTGATATAGTGACCATTCCACTATTAAACTATTACTCTTCATTCTTCTAAGCTGAAATGAGGAAACTTCATCCCTTTGATTATTTGATCACTATGACTTTTTTTACAGGTGTACTTACCATATACTCTGTCTCTCTTTTTCTCCCTCTTGATGACCAAGTGCATCAATAACCCCATAGTATATGAGTAAGAACTTCACTTGACGCCGACAAAAATCATGCTGTGACCGTGATGTATACATTCGATTGCGGGCTTGAAGGAGAACACAGGTTTGAGTGGCACCTGAGTGCGTCTGAAATAGGGCACTCTGATTGTCCTTGGAAAGGAATGATGGGGAGAGTCTGGGGTCGGGGTTCAGGGGAGGGGCAGACTTGTTGAAGGAGAAAATAGACTCCATTCCATCTGTCTGAACATCTCGCCTAGACTGTGGGGTTTGGACACATATTCAGGATAAAGCTTTAAAAGAGCCCAAGCAGCCACGCCTGAAAGTTCACTTCACTTCCCCTCTTGACTGTTGGGACACAAGTTGGTCTCTGTGTGTGTGTGTGTGTGTGTGTGTGTGTGTGTGTGTGTGTGTGTGTGTGTGTGTGTGTGTGTGTGTGTGTGTGTGTGTGTGTGTGTCTCCGCTGGTCTTTCTTACTTGACTTCTTGACTGTCTCAGAGGCAGGCTTAACATCATGTCTGACACAGAGGATATTGTGGAGGAATATGAGGAGGAGGAAGACGTAGAGGAGCCACCTGAGGTGGAAGAGGAGCCTGAAGAAGAGCAGCAGGAGGAGGATAAGGAAGATGAGGAGGAGAGGGAACACGTTGAGGGGAGCGAGGGGGAGACCAAGCCACGAACCAAGTACATTACCAATATTTCTCCTCCCAAGCTGCCCGACGGCGAGAAGTTAGACTTTGATGACCTCCACCGCAAGAGGCTGGAGAAGGACTTCAATGACCCACAGAGCCTGATCGAGATGCACTTCTCCAGCCGCCAGAAAGAGGAGGAAGAGCTGGTGGCCCTCCGCAGCCGCATCAAGCGCCGCCGTGCCGAGCAGAACATTGAGCGCCAGGCCCGTCTTGCTGAGGAGCGGACCCGCCGGGAGGAGGAGGCCAAGCTCCGTGCCGAGGAGGATGCCAAGCTCCGCGCCGAGGAGGATGCCAGGAAGAAGGTCGTCTTCTCCAATAAGGCGTTGGGCGGCTACATACAGAAGGGGGACGTGAAGAAGGGCAAGAAGCTGACGCGAGAAGAAGACCAAGGCTCGGTTGGAACGCCGCAAGCCCCTCAATATCGACCACCTCAACCAGGAGAGGCTGGCGGAGAAGTCCCGCGAGCTCTGGCAGTGGCTGCGCCAGCTACACGCTGGGGAGTTTGACCTGGCCGAGAAGCTGAAGAGGCAGAAGTACGACGTGAACGTGCTGCGGAACTGCGTCAGCGACCACCAGAGGGGCTCCAAGGTGGCCAAGGCGACCCGCGGGGCGAAGAAGTTACGTTAGTCACACAGCAACAACCCCGACATGATCAGATTAGCCTAGCTGTCTTTGGACCGTTTTAGGTACATCCACCTGCTTCTGCTTTATCATATTTCCTGAGTATTTGTATAGGCTTGTTTGTTTGTTTGCGGGTTTCTACAGTATACCGTTAGCTAAGCAGGTCTATAACTGATCAGCCTACATAATGTATTTACAGGTTTTGCACAGGCTGTAATTTTCTTTGGGGACTGTAGTTGTCTGATGTAAACATTTTAATATGGTTCACAAGGTATATGGTTCCTGATATCGTATTCACAGATCAAACTAATTGTTTGAATGCTGTTAACACAGTTTTAATTTGATCATTCTAATAAAATGTGTGAATGTTGCGTGCAGTTTTGGTCGTTATTATACCTAAGCAGTCTTTTTAGCTGGTTAGTTAAATTCCTCTCTTTCTACTGTGAGGGTTACTGAACCAGTCAAATGCAAGCCAAAGGATAATGTACTACATTGCAAAATTGTTTTTTTTACACATTAACATACACATCATGAATGTTTATTTGTTTGTCTTGGTCCATTTCTGAGGGTTGAAACGTGGCTCGTGCCTGACAGGTGTGGCACACATGGAACTGTAAAGAGCTAATTTAGTCTCTGCCATGCTCAGGGTGGGGAATGCAGTTGTATTGGCCTGAAGGATTTAACTATGGGTTCAAAATCCGATAAGGGGTATCCCCATTCAATGAATGGCTGTTGGGTGGACTGCTGGCCATATTGAGTGTACCCATAATCCATAATTCTATTTCTGGGGAGCCCAATATCTTAAATGCCCCTCTGAGTGATAGATGTCATTCCATTGATGGGTGTTTACAGTCAGCCATCTCGGGCCATCCACCTTCAATCAACAGGAGACGTAATGGCTGCATCTATGGTATTCAATGGCAATAATGTACTGTATTTTTGTATTTAAACTTTATTTAACTAGGCAAGTCAGTTATGAACAAATTCTTATTTACAATTACGGCCTATTATATGAGGCGGTATAATTTACTCAACCAATTTTAGTGCTAAAGAGTATCAACAAATATTATTAGATGTTATTAACGTTATTGTGCTTACTGGAGACAGTCTGGACAACCACTAGAGGGCGCTAAGTGATCAGATTAAAGTTGAACGTCTGAATCTACCTTTTCTTTACACCGTCGATAGCATGCATAACTTGGCGCTCATTGAAGTAATGAGCACTGTGCATACCTCATCCATAAGAGGTCCCCCCCCCCCATTTTCCTCCACACTTGTGAACCCTTAGCTCTGTGCTTCACAATTACTTGTTTCTACTGGCAATTCTCCCCTTAACTTCTGAACTATTCTGAAAAAAATCAAATTGTCACTTGGCAACAACAAATCAATGAACTGAAATGAAAGCTATGTCATAATAGGGAATGCAATTGGGGACAATGTTTCTGCTGTCCAGTTTTGATTGTCATTTAGGCTGGCCTCACTATTGCCGAGAGCTGCTTGTAACCATAAGAACAAATTAAAGCCTCCCAGGCGCTGCTACAGTACATGCCAACAGGTTTCCATAGAGACTGTGCTGTAGGCCAACTCAGCAATCAGGGCCCCTCCCTCCCCACTCGGCTGAAAGGGCTGGAAGTTGATATTGATAGAAGTCTAGAAACGTCTGGATTGACTACAGCTCAGACAGGATCAGTTCAGAGGCAGTTGATCTACTTACTACTTTTCTCTGCATCAGCAAGCAAGTCCATGTGGGTATGTGTGGGAGCATTGAATTCATGGAATGAACATCCATTGCCGCTGAATTTTGTTATGTATTATGATGATTTAAAGGTGCTTTGTTTAGGTTAAAGGATTATGCATATAGTTATTGGGTTCAACTGACAATCTGAAACGGCTAATTATGTGTACACTATAGTAATATATCTTCGCCCACTATGGATAATGAGAAATGAAATGTGCTGTCTTATACACAGGCTCAACAATCTCACATCAACTGACAGAATGACTCATGGTTCCCAATCAAAAGTTTGCGTGCTTGTTCAAGAGCATCTTCAAAACAATATAGCTCTAACCAGAGCTATTCTTCAGCAATTAGCATTTCAAATCCTAAAATGTTCCTGTTAGGGTGTTGGGATGCACATGCACTCTTGAAACGTGACCCTGCTTGTGTGATTAGAGGCTAGATCTGTGTGTGCGTGTGTGCGAGCACGCATCCCTGTGTTTGTGTGCGTGCGTGCGTGCGTGTGTGTGTGTGAGGAGTGACAGCAGCTGCAGGGTCACCTGCTCATTATGGCCCAGCAGAGACCATAGGACATTCTGGGCCTCTGCCTACACAGTGACTGACAGCTGTCACTCTCTCACATACACACACACACACACACAACACACGCACTGCCCTTGTCATAAGGTAGGGCTATCTCTTGATCGCACAGAGAATCACAAGCATTTAGTTGATACTAGTTATGAACAGGAAATCTGTTTGTTCGATGTAGATGTGAATCAATGATTAGACTTAGAAAGAGAAGGTTGGTGGGTGGTTGAAAAGACATCATGCTGAGCGCACAGCCATATGATACTGTACTGTAGGCATCCACCTGTAGGTTCATTAAGGGCCTGTGTGTTGCAGGTTTTGCATGCTGCCTTTAAATTATTACCATTGTCAGTAGTGGAAAGTGGCCTTTAATTGGTTAAATGGAGTCATGATTAGATAGCCGGTGAGTAATTACTGACAGAGAAATAACACTTAGAATCTGCTCCTGGGGTTCGGGAGCTGGCACTAAATATCCACTGAAGCCTTTTGTTTACAAAAGCGCAACTTTTAGTTGGTTAAACAACTTAGAATAACACAGAACATTGCAATCTGTACCGATGTATTTGTCAAGCTAAGTGTGAATAACAACCACTAAGTGCAGTAGAAGAGACTATTGTCTGTGTGTGAGGAAAGGTGTCTGAGAAAGTCAGGGCTACCCACCACATTTCAGTCCCAAAGTATAATCTGCTGTGCCACTCACACAGCCGATGTGTTATTGCTTCTGTGACTCAACCGTTATTTCAGGGGGAATGTGGTACATCCTGTCCCTGGTAGACTAAAGGACACATCAGCGGGCCTATAGTAATTATAAGAGCAAGGAGCCTCATCGATTTAGAATGGACAGAGATTGAAACGCAGGAAATGGACAGAAACTTCAAACATCTTGTGATCACAGCAGGTGTCTGAGCTATGCCCTCTTTCATTTGGCATTTATAAGTCTGTCTTTTCATCTCTATGGAGACCCAACAACCACTGAACAGTGGGCTGAATCTATTATGGAGCCACTCTTTACAGTGGATTTGGAGAGACACATTTTCTCGAGATGAACCCAAATCAAATAACCTGTATTTGAAGTAATCATTAGGTTGATTTGAATTCCTTTGCGTACGAAATCCTCAATATCGTCTTGATTTGAGCTCACTAGTTGCTATTAGGAGAACCACGGGGAGGCACCGAGGTATCCATCTCATCTGGCTAATTGTATTTGCTAGATTATTGTGACTAATCAGGAGACTTGTGAGGTAGGTATATGAGGTTGGGTTGTTATCTGGATGTAAGGTTTATTGTACATTATACACACACAGACAGAGATACTGCAGTGACACAAACAGTGTGCGCCAGAGGGAAGATATCAGAGCTGCTTCTCTCTAGCCTGTGGATAAATTAGTCTGCCCGGGAGACAGTGTCATTAGGGCTTATCTCTACCCAGCTCCAAATTGAGGTGGGACCTGCTACCAGCCAGCGGTATGAAGAAGATTTATCCCCTCTGACAGGGACATTCATCTCCACGCCTCCCTAGTCTCCTCTGAGTTTACAGGCCCTGATCCCTCTGGCCATTTAAAGAGCCCGTGTCACTCCTCCAGCATGCATACCATTAGGACCACTTCCCCAACTCATCATAGGCCTTTCACAGGACGGGGGAAATAATGTACTAGTATCATTCAATCAGGCAGACAGTGAGGCTTTATAATGTGCATGATGATAGGGGTGATCTCATGTGTGTACCCAGTCTATGATGGATATTCCCTGTGAACTTTATGCAACATCTCTAACTGCTTTAACACAGTACTTAGCTCTCTGTGAGTCTCAGTTTAAGTGCACAAATGAGGGGAACTTGAGTGGCAAAATAAACAGATGCGCAGTACATTCTGTTCCAGAGAGTCTGAGTAGAGCGTTTTTTGGTTAATAAGCTCATTCATTAAGGCAGAGCCGTAAAACCTCAGAGGATGTAGTGCACTTTGTCTTGTTGCATTGCTGGCATCGTTGCATCATTGCATTGTTGTTTCTACTTTCGTAGACGTGTATTTGTTTGTAGCAGGAAAGGCTAGTGGGCGGAGCTATAGGAGGACGGGCTCATTACAATGGCTGGAATGGAATCAATGGAACGGAGTCAAACATGTGTTTGAAGTGTTTGGTACCATTCTATTGATTCCATTCCAGCCATTATAATGAGCCTGTCCTCCTATAGCTCCTCCCACCAGCTCCTCTGGTGTGTGTGTGTGTGTGTGTGTGTGTGTGTGTGTGTGTGTGTGTGTGTGTGTGTGTGTGTGTGTGTGTGTGTGTGTGCGCGCGCGCGCACGCGCCCTGGCATGTGTGGGTAGCTAAATATAAACCCGTTTCATTATTCCTAACAGCGGACCGTCAGCTGAGCCCACTGACATACTGTAAGACACTGGGCCAATGGATGACTCATCGCTTTAGAGGAGTGGGAGTCTGGCAGCTCATTCATAAAAAACACAGCTCCTCTACAATACCGGCTGTCTGACATCAGCTGTCTGCTAGGCTAGCGCAGGGGTTAGCCGAACAAGTCAGGGCTAACACAGCCCACTGACCTGGCTGCCTCCTCAATGAACGGCTTGTGGGTGTTGTGCGTCATGGTAAAGTTGCATTAAGAAATAGTTTTCCTTTAGTGAATAATTGCTATCCATCTACTAGTCATTGTTAGCTAAGCCCAGTAAGTAGTGTGTGGATACATTGGAATCTTTTGTATCCTCGTAGTGCCAGTGTGAGTTTTTCTGCATGCTCGTGGTGTTTTCGGGATGCTGAAGCGTTTTCCCGGGACAGCTGTTGCTGCAGACATTTGTGGATAAGTGAGCTGCCGTGAGGTGAGCTGTACATCTCTGTGAGTTGATGGGTTTGATGAACAGCTGCATCAAGAATCATGCTCATGTCCTCCCACCGTGTCCTCTCTCTGTCTCTCCCGGTGATTCACGCCGCCTCGCCATCTCTGCACAGCATGTAAATCAACCCAACAAGTGGAGGGCTCTGATCCCAGCTCCATCCTGTTATTATCACTTGCTGGGACTCAGAGGCGGTGGCAGGAGTGTACCACCAAACTGCACCTGTTGTGCCGGTTATAACACAGTGATGGCCATGAAGGCTCAGGTTTCCAATTTAAACGACAGAAACAGAAAAGGCCTCCCACGTCCCTTAATTGCTATTCTCAGACAAGCTTTAGTGAAGCACTGACTGAGACAAGGGAACAGGGTAGATCAGGCACACGGGTACACAGAACACCAGCCAGGTGGCATCGTGTCTTTCCCTTGGCTGATGAGGTCTCTAGAGAGAAGCCTGTGTGCGTCACGGCCAAACACTGTTTAGAAAGAACAAGAGTTGATTCATGTCTTTGGAGTTAGGATAGTTGCACGTTATGACCTACACTGCAGCTAGCTTGATAAATTGGAGGAAGAGATTAGTTTTTGTCTATATAAAATGTTCTTAATTATTTCTGGTAATTAGTTTGGGTTCTCTAATGGAGGCCCTGTTCACCACAGGATGCCATTTGATCCCAGACCCTATCCCCAATGTACACAACACAGGAGAATACATTAATTAATAACAACCACATTCAGTGCATAATCAACTATAAAATGTTCCGCCAGTTTCTGTTGCTGTCTCCAAATGCCCATACATGGCACCCTGCTGAGACTTTTGACTTGAGCAGCTCTCATTCTGAAGACGTGTCGTTCAGAATCCCCATCGCCAGAGTAAACATGAATTAACATGTCGTGGTTATTCATGGGACTAGATGCTCGTGTCAAAGCAAATCAGTGCGGTAGGGAAGTGTAATGAAAGTTGATTTCAGTGTGCTCTTGTCCGCTGGGTAAAACATCTATTTTGGGCCACTTATATCAATACGTTTGCATCACAACCTTTCATCTTTCCTCCCTGTGATTGTGGTGGAAGAAAAGGGTTTCAACAGCCGTGGTTGAATCTGACAGCTCCACAGGCCCCTCGGTTCAGTTTTTCTCTTGTTGCTTTCATCCACTGGATGATACATGTATATTCAAATGATTTCACATGTAAATTCAGAAATACAAAATGTACAATCAAATCTTTGTCAAAACTTATTACATATACAAGATTGATGCAATTACTGTCCAAAAACAAGATAATGTAATGAATACAAATAAGAAGTTAATAACTCTGGTCCGCCTCCTTAACCACCACCTTTCACCACCTTATCATCAGGCCTAGCAGCCTCTTTCCACGGATATGAGAGTCGTGTTAATAGGAAATCAATATGCTGTGTTCTAGATGAGCTGCAATCAGGGGAAATCCCTCAGCAGATAACAGCAGTGTCTGTCTCTCCTACTGATGAGCCTGTGTCAGCCAGTCTGAATATTATAAACTCAGCAAAAAAAGAAACTTTCTTTTTTTCAGGACCCTGTCTTTCAAAGATCATTTGTAAAAAATACAAATAACTTCACAGATCTTCATGGTAAAGGGTTTAAACACTGTTTCCCAGTCTTGTTCAATGAACCATAAACAATTCATGAACATGCACCTGTGGAACGGTCATTAAGACACTAAAAGCTTACAGACGGTAGGCAATTAAGGTCACAGTTATGAAAAGTTAGGAAACTAAAGAGGCCTTTCTACTGACTCTGAAAAACACCAAAAGAAAGATTCCCAGAGTCCCTGCTCAGCTGTGTGAATGTGCCTTCGGCATGCTGCAAGGAGGCATGAGGACTGCAGATGTGGCCAAGTCAATAAATTGCAATGTTTGTACTTTGAGACACATAAGGGAGACAGGATGGACAGCTGATCGTCCTGGCAGTGGCAGACCACGTGTAACAACACCTGCACAGGATCGGTGCATCCGAACATCATGTTGGATCGGAGGGTGAGGGCTAGGGCCACATTTTTTTGTTATTTAAAATGGATTGAATCTCTATGTTTGTTCTCACCCATCTACACATAATACCCCATAATGACAAAGTGAAAACATTTTTGGGGGAAATTAAATGCAGAAATAGCTCATTTACATAAGTATTCACACCCCTGAGTCAACTTTGTAGAATCACCTTTGGCAGTGTGTCACGCCCTGACCTTAGAGAGACCTTTTATTTCCCTACTTGATTAGGTCAGGGTGTGATGTGGGGTGGGCATTCTATTTTTTGTTTTCTAGGTTTCTTTACTTCTATGTTTTGGCTGGGTATGGTTCTCAATCAGGGACAGCTGTCTATCGTTGTCTGATTGGGAATCATACTTAGGTAGCCCTTTCCCTCCTTTCAGTGTGGGTAGTTAACTCTGTTTGTGGCACTTAGCCCTGTAAGCTTGTTTTGTTGGTGACATTACTAAAATAAAAGGAAAACGTACATTCACCACGCTGCACTTTGGTCCACTTATTCCTTCCAGGAATATGGCCGTGATACAGCGATTACAGCTGTATGTCTTTAAGAGGTTTCTACACCTGGATTGCAAAACATTTGTCCATTCTTTTAAAAATTCTTCAAGATCTGTAAAATTGGTTGTTGATCATTGCTAGACAGCCATTTTCAGGTCTTGCCATAGATTTTCGAGTATATTTAAGTCAAAACTGTAACTCCACCACTTGGGAACATTCCCTGTCTTCTTGGTCATCAACTCCAGTATAGATTTGGCCTTGGGTTTTAGGTTATTGTCCTGCTAAAAGATGAATTCATCTCCCAGCATCTGGTGGTAAGCAGACTGAACCCGGTTTTTCTCTAGGATTTTGCCTGTGCTCAATTCCATTTTTTTTATACTGAAATACTCCCCAGTCCTTAATGATACAAGCATACCCATAACATGATGCAGCCACCACTGTGCTTGAAAATAAGGAGAGTGGTACTCAGTGTGATGTATTAGATTTGCCCCAAACATAACACTTTGTATTCAGGATGAACAGTGAATTGCAATATTAATTTAGTGCTTTGTTGCATGCAGGATGCATGTTTTGGAATAATTTGATTCTGTACAGGCTTCCTCCTTTTCACTCTGTTAATTAGGTAAGTATTGTGGAGTAACTACAATGTTGTTGATCCATCCTCAGTTTTCTCCTATCACAGCCATTAAACTCAGTAACTGTTTTAAAGTCACCATTGGCCTCATGGTGAAATCCCTGAGTGGTTTCATTCCTCTCCGGCAACTGAGTTAGGAAGGACGCCTGTATCTTTGTAGTGACTGGGTGTATTGATACATCATCCAAAGTGTAATGAATAACTTCACCACGCTCAAAAGGGATATTCAATGCCTGCTTTTTTTAATGTTGATCTATCTACGAATAGATCCCCTTCTTTGCGAGGCATTGGAAAACCTCCCTGGTCTTTGTGGTTGTATCTTTGTTTGAAATTCACTGCTCGACTGAGGGACCTTACAGATCATTTTGAGTCCATACAACTTATTATGTGACTTGAAGTACATTTTTCCTCCCGAACCTTATTAGACTTGTCATAACAAAGGAGTTTAATAATTATTGACTAGAGACGTTTCAGCTTTTCATTTTTTTATTAATTTGACATTATGGGTATTGTGTGTAGGCCAGTGACCAAAAACATCTCAATTTAATCCATTTTAAATTCAGGCTGTAACATTAATGTGTTGAAAAAGTTGAGGGGTGTGAATACATTCTACCCTTGTGGACTAGATCATTCATATTGCACTGACACCTGGGATAGTAATGTAGTAGGGAAACAGTCAGGGAAAATACTAAGCCGCCTTCAAGGTACATGTTAAGATACAGAATTATATCACATTATTGCAATAATAATAATGAGTGTAATAACAGCAATGAAACAAAATACCTGCTTCTGTTATTTTTGTGTTGTCGTGACTACCGTGCAAAACACCATGTTATATAAGATGGTCGTAACTCTGATCATTGAGCATTGCCATTCCCAAGTGCCGTCTATAAAATGCTGGTTGGGTTTCAAAGGGATGGCTTTATATAACAGTCTGGCTTCAACCATCATCAACCCTTTTACCTGTGATGGTTCTTTCAAACATTTGATTTGACATTTTCCATACAGACCAAACCAAGAATAACACACAGAGCAATCATCATATACGTACACATAAAAAATAAATAAAGACGTAGACAGATACACAGTCCCCCCCTCATCGTGGGGGACAAACATAAATAAAGACAGACAGATACACAGTCCCCCCCTCATCGTGGGGGACAAAACTAAATAAAGACAGACAGATACACAGTCCCCCCCCCCCCCTCATCATGGGGGACAAAAATAAATAAAGACAGACAGACAGACAGATACACAGTCCCCCCCCCTCATCGTGGGGGACAAAAATAAATAAAGACAGACAGATACACAGTCCCCTCCTCATCGTGGGGGACAAAAATAAATAAAGACAGACAGATACACAGTCCCCCCCTCATCGTGGGGTACAAAAATAAATGAAGACAGACAGATACACAGTCCCCTCCTCATCGTGGGGGACAAAAATAAATAAAGACGTAGACAGATACACAGTCCCCTCCCCTCATCGTGGGGGACAAAAATAAATAAAGACGTAGACAGATACACAGTCCCCTCCTCATCGTGGGGGACAAAAATAAATAAAGAAGTAGACAGATACACAGTCCCCTCCCCTCATCGTGGGGGACAAACATAAATAAAGACAGACAGATACACAGTCCCCTCGTCATCGTGGAGGAAAAAATAAATAAAGACAGACAGACAGATACAGTCCCCTCCTCATCGTGGGGGACAAAAATAAATAAAGACAGACAGATACACAGTCCCCTCCCCTCATCGTGGGGGACAAAAATAAAGTGATGTCCTTGTCTTCCAGTAATAAAACAAGTTAGAAAAGACACATTTATAATGTCACTGTAGAGTCCTTTTTTGACAATGGTTCTTCTAATTGAGAAATGAGGGCAGGCTGCCAGGTGTCTGTCACTGCTCCAATGTCATTTATCAGTTCACCTTTCACCCTCTGTACCTCTGTTTCACTGGTCAAACAGCCGTCCACCACAGAGTGCATCCAGAATAATACTTATTTTTGTCACAATATAGAGAGCTTTGTGTTGTCATTGCTAGCTTTTGCCTCTTATATACAGTCATACATAATAGTTATCTTATATAATAGTGCTGCCACCAAGTAAATGTATATCATTTTTATTTGATTTATTTAACCTTTAACTAGGAAAGTCAGTTAAGAACAAATTCTTATTTACAATGACGGCCTATAAAAATATAGTACAAAACACACATCACGACGAGAGACAACACTACATAAAGAGAGACCGAAGACAACAATATAGCATGGCAGCAACACATGACAACACAGCATGGTAGCAACACAACATGGCAGCAGCACAACATGGTAGAAGCACAAAACAAGGTACAAACATAATTGGGCACAGACAATAGCACAAAGGGCAAGAAGGTAGAGACAACAATACATCATGCAAAGCAGCCACAACTGTCAGTAAGAGTGAGACAGGTAATCAGTAATAGGTCCTGGACTTAACTTAATCAGTGTGCATTTCATTTTAATTTCTGTTTTGACATAACACAGATTTACTGTATTCAAACAGCAATGTTTATCTATGGATGCATTTGGAATGATATTTTATGAAATAATTTATTGAAGTCACCAGACCGGAAATCGGGCGCTTGTTGGATTGTTTCTCATCCTATTAGAGAGAACAGCATCACGTGTCATAGTGTGCCACGCCCCTATCGTATCTTCATCATTTAGATAAAACACTCCTTTCCCCCGGCGTCTACCTCGTCAATATTAACAATCTGAGGGCACAATGAGTTGATTCTTGGCAATTTCCCCTAAATTGTAGCTGATGTAGCAGGTGGTTTGTTGTCGTAATTCCAGTCCTCTCTCCTCCAAGTCCTCTTCTAACAGCAGTCCTGCTGAGTGAATGCCAGGAACCATCAGACGCTCAGGAAATGACAAAGCTTTAATGACGTGTTGCATCAATAGGCCAATGTGGAGCTATTAGCCAACGCTGACTAAAGATGCATCAAAATGCCAAAAGGGGTTTAGTAAAGGACCTCACCCCAGAGAACACTGCTACTTGGTAGCTTTCATTACCAAGGAGACTAATGGAACCACCCCTCTTTAGCCTGTTTTTATCCATGTTGTCGATCAAAGGAAGTTGAGCTATCTGGTACCTTTACTGAGAGATCTAAACATCTCTGCCCAGTGTACATATTATCCTCATCAGAAAGAGATGAGAAAGCTTCAATACTGTGTCTGGTCAGACTGACCAAGGGAGGTTGTAGTTTGTCGTGATTTACACATTGACATAACCTACATTTTTTGTGTGTTTGTTTATGCTATTCACATTACATTGAAGCATTCAAAATATAAAACTATATTTTACTTCAGACTTCCCGCTAGTGCATTTTAGGCACTAGTGGGAAGTGAAATTACTGCAGCTTTTCTTCCTTTCAAGCGACTTATCTGTAATACATGGTAAATAGTTTACCTAGCTATTTACAGATCTAATTTTGCTCTTTTGTAGCTTTTGTAAACTGTGTGTGTTTTCAATACCTGTCCACTCCTCTTCCTGTAGGCTTTACACATGCTCCCCACCCCTTGGCTACAACCCTTCTAATTTGGTGTACCCTATGTGGAATTCCTGGTGTTTTGCAATGTTTGGAACTGCCGATCTGCGGTCAAGAACTCCGAGTTCATCTCAGCCTATGTTGCCCTTCAGTCCCTAGACTTTTTTGCCCCTGGACGGAGACATGGATCACACAGCTGCTCTCTTTTCATTTGACTACGTGTTCTCTCTTAGTCCGAAAGCAACTGGTCATCGCGGTGATGGCACAGGGCTACTCATTTGTCCTAGGTTGAGATTTCCTCTTCTCTCCCTGACCCACCTGTCCATCTCCTCATTTGAATTCCATGCTGTCACTCACTTGTCCAATCAAGTGTGATTTTTTATGTCATCTATCGCCCACCAGGTGCCCTTAGAGAGTTCCTCAATGAGCTTGACACCTTGATAAGCTCATTTCCTGACGATGGCTCACCGCTCATCGCACTGGGCCACTTCAGTCTCCCAACATCTGCCTTCGATTCATTTCTTTCAACGTCTTACTTTCTCCTCCTTGCCTCTTTTGACCTCACCCTTTCTAAGTCCCCTCCCACTCACAGAGCGGGCAATATCCTTGACTTCGTCTTTACTAGAGGCTGTTCACCTACTAATCTCATCGCAACCCCCTCTCCAGTTCACTATTAATGATCACTACTTTTCTGTCTCTCTCTCCTCCAACCCCACCCACTCAGCCCCTGCCCAGATGGTCATGTGTCATCGCAATCTTCGCTCTCTCTCTCTCCCACTACTCTCTCCTCTTCTATTCTATCATCTCTCCCTTCTGCTAAATCCTTCTCCCTCCTGTCTCCTCATTCTGCTTCCCTCGACCCTACTTTCCTCCCTTTACGCATCCTATGACTCGCTCTGTCCCCTTTCTTCCTGGTTGTCTCAGCCCTCCCCTTCTGCTCAGAGGCCGAGTGACTCATTGTGAGCTTACAGAACAGGGCAGCTGAGTGAAAATTGAGGAAAATGAAACTTCCGGAAGTCCTACCATCCTTTCACACCCGCCTCTCTACCGTCTCTTCCTCTGTACCCGCTGCTAAAGCCACTTTCTATCACTCTAAATTTCTATCACTCTAACGCTATTAAACCCTTTTTCACCTTCTCCTCCCTCCTTATTCCTCCACTACAAGACCATTGCACTTTCCCACTGAGCAGCAAGATGAACTGCCCCTCCTTACTTTCAAGCTATGCTCAAACTCTACCCCCCAATCTGAATACTCTGTTCTACCACTTCTGGTCTATTGTCCCTCCCACCCCTAAGGGGAGGGCAGCTCCCACTCAGCCCAGTCAAAGTTCTTCTTTGTCCTGGCACCCTAATGGTGGAACCAGCTTCCCCCTGAAACTAGGACAGCAGAGTCCCTGCCCATTTTCCGAAAACATCTGAAACCCTACCTCTTCAAAGAGTCATAAATAATCCCTCATTTTTCCCCCCGCTAGTAGCACTCACTTTACGGATAGCAACTTTATTGAGCTATAAACACACATTTGATATAAAACAAATAGCAGCAGAGAAGAATAATTCAAATCCAACATTTTCTCTATTTCTGTTCATTTGTTATTTTTTTCTGGCATAGTTGTGCTCACTGCAAGATCCTTTTGGAGCTGTTTGGTTCTAAGCACTGTAATTATCATAAATGATGCCCTCTAAACTTAGAAGAACACATAATGCCTTCCAGTCCAGGGGAGGGGGTAAGTCATTCTTATTATCGTCTTGTCGGAGCGCGACGAAATGCTTACATTGTGGCGCGTGTCAGACTCCACTTTAGGAGCAAGGGGGCTATGGGAGAATAAAAGGAATCTCTGCACTTGGCCTGAGTGACAGCGCTGCAATTAAAGTGACAGGTCATCGTACTGGCCGGGGCCCACCCCACAGGCCAAGAGTCCTGCAACAAGGTGCCTTTCATTGGTGGTGCCACCGCAATGTGTGACTGACTACTGCCACAATTATGAGCTCAAGGCTTGAAGTTCTGTGGCGAATCAAAAGAAAGTTACACTCTCATTAGGTGTGACTCACGGCGAGCTATACATTGTATTTTTGACCTGTTTGTATGGGAAAGCCTGTACTATTGACTAGGGCTAATGAGCATCTGTTACTGCACTGTAATTTGTTGGGATTACTTGGCAGATACTGTACATCTGATGTTTGTTCACACCTTAGAAATAAAAAAAGGGTAGTCTCATTTGTCTGCATAGCTCTGATAATGCATTTTTTCTTACAAACGCTGTGGGAACTTGGTGTAAACATCCCTCAAAATAGGACTGAGGAGACACAACACACATTTATTTGTTCTCATTTGTCAAGGCTGGCTGACTCCAGGGGTGAGATGCATCCGACTTTTAGAGAGGCTGGTAAACAGTCTATTCTTGTCTTGAGTAGTCTCTAGCTAATGGAACTGGCTATGCCAGGCATTTGGCCTCGGGAGCGAATCAAGCTGCTGCATGTTGTAATAGGGTAACGGAAGGTCTTTTGTACTTCCCGAAGTCGTACCCCTGGGCAGTAAGTTGTTTGTAATGGTATAGAGGATATGCTAACAGTGATATAGTACTACAAAAATATGTGGGTAAACTGATTCACCAGTGGCAGTGAAGAAAGTAACTCTACCTATACTTCCAATACATTTTTCCACAAAAGAAAAGTGGGTAAGCTGCGTTTACCCTCCACTACACCAAGGTAGTAGGAGGTAATGTTGTCGGAGGTGAAGTTTCCAAAAAGATCCAAGTTAATCATAGATATACAGCACATAGAACATGCTACATAATGACATTCAAAACTAGCTCTATAATGGAATCCATTTGTCTTTTTATATTTTTCATCCACTCACTCGTGTGTGGATTGCACTAAATGTTATCTATCCTCAAACATGGCAAATGATCCATCAGAACAACCATCTCTGCTGAACTGACAATGATGTCCACTCATTTCAAGTGGAGCGAAAAAACGTGGCAAAAAGAACGGATAATTCATGTTTTTAACATGATGTGACATTCCATTCCGGAAGCCGTGTCACTTTGATTTCTGCACGGACTCTCTGCATTGTTAGCGTGATCATTCCAATGCGCAGTTTCTTGCAATGTTCTCTTCTCAAGGCTGATTACACTCTTCTCTCAAATGAAAGGAGCAAAAAGAAATTGAACAAATGACAAACGGATCAATGCAGTTGTGAATAGCATGGGCTCCATATCCAACTGAACGATTAGAGGTTTTGATGCAGGGATTTGTCTGTGCCTCTGTTTGTTTAAAAGTTTAATACATTGTTACGTTTCAGGTTCAGAGTATTTATTTTCCAGCTCATAAAAGTAGAGGCAATGTGAAATTGTATTTTAAGCTAACTGTGTTTTTTTACACAAACAAAATAGTTTCCTTGTTGATAAGTGAATGTGTGTAGCCCTTTCCTGCAGTCAATGACCCTGGGTCTCGACCCCGCCCTGTGCAACTGGGTACTGGACTTCCTGACGGGCCGCCCCCAGGTGGTGAGGGTAGGCAACAACATCTCCACCCCGTTGATCCTCAACGCTGGGGCCCCACAAGGGTGCGTTTTGAGCCCTCTCCTGTACTCCCTGTTCACCCACGACTGCGCGGCCACGCACGCCTCCAACTCAATCATCAAGTTTGCGGACGACACAACAGTGGTAGGCTTGAATACCAACAACGACGAGACGGCCTACAGGGAGGAGGTGAGGGCCCTCGGAGTGTGGTGTCAGGACAATAACCTCACACTCAACGTCAACAAAACTAAGGAGATGATTGTGGACTTCAGGAAACAGCAGAGGGAACACCCCCCTATCCACATCGATGGAACAGTAGTGGAGAGGGTAGTAAGTTTTAAGTTCCTCGGCATACACATCACAGACAAACTGAATTGGTCCACTCACACAGACAGCATTGTGAAGAAGGCGCAGCAGCACCTCTTCAACCTCAGGAGGCTGAAGAAATTCGGCCTGTCACCAAAAGCACTCACAAACTTCTACAGATGCACAATCGAGAGCATCCTGGCGGGCTGTATCACCGCCTGGTACGGCAACTGCTCCGCCCACAACCGTAAGGCTCTCCAGAGGGTAGTGAGGTCTGCACAACGCATCACCTGGGGCAAACTACCTGCCCTCCAGGACACCTAAACCACCCAATGTTACAGGAAGGCCATAAAGATCATCAGGGACAACACCCGCCCGAGCCACTGCCTGTTCACCCCGCTATCATCCAGAAGGCGAGGTCAGTACAGGTGCATCAAAGCTGGGACCGAGAGACTGAAAAACAGCTTCTATCTCAAGGCCATCAGACTGTTAAACAGCAACCACTAACATTGAGTGGCTGCTGCCAACACACTGACTCAACTCCAGCCACTTTAATAATGGGAATTGATGGGAAATGATGTAAAATATATCACTAGCCACTTTAAACAATGCTACCTAATATAATGTTTAAATACCCTACATGATTCATCTCATATGTATACGTATATACTGTACTCTATATCATCTACTGCATCCTTATGTAATACATGTATCACTAGCCACTTTAACTATGCCACTTTGTTTACATACTCATCTCATGTGTATATACTGTACTCAATACCATCTACTGTATCTTGCCTATGCTGCTCTGCACCATCACTCATTCATATCTTTATGTACATATTCTTTATCCCCTTACACTGTGTATAAGAAATTAGTTTTGGAATTGTTAGTTAGATTACTTGTTGGTTATTACTGCATTGTCGGAACTAGAAGCACAAGCATTTCGCTACACTCGCATTAACATCTGCTAACCAGGTGTATGTGACAAATAAAATGTGATTTGATTTGACCAAACGTGCTCTCTTTGGCCTCATGGGTGGAATGTTATTAATATTTTCATAAATTCATCATTAATACAGATTATTTAAAAAATGTAAAATAAGGTGTCAAACAGTTTTGTTAAATTTCAGTTTTCTGTGATGTATATAAAGTGTATTATTGGGATGCAAACTCAACATTGAATACATTTCAACTCTATATCTGACATGGTACAGGGGTCTTTCTTTTAAGCCATAACCATGTGTGTGATGTGTATACTTTTGTTTCAAGTTAGATTTGTTTAAGACTACCAAGAATGACTGTGTGAGCCTCATTTAGCCCACCGCAATAAAAGGTTCATTGTGTGACCAGATCCTTATTTCCTGCTCTAGTTTGTCTCTTACTCTGCTGCTCTACACGTGTCCAGGTGTGTATCCCTAGCATGTCTGATGTACCTCTATACCGACAGGTCTTTATTTATTTCCTGGCTGTCTCAGCCCTTCCAGATGGCTCTTTTTATATCCACCTAGTGATAAAGGGAACAGCAGATCAAAGTGCACTTAAATACCCAACATGCTTTGTCGCACTTTGATGAGGTTTCTTTTTTTTAGTCGAGGGGAGTCAAGGGGAGCCGAGGGGCGGGACGCATCTGAGACACATTCAGAGCTCCTTGTCCTTTGAGCTTGCAGTGTGCTGTTCTGTCTGAAGACAGAGACTGAGGTGCTGAACACGTGAATATTATGACATTCTCATCCTTACTGGAACTTGGTGTCAAAATTGAACCTGTTGCGTACAACAATGAACATGCTGTAGCAATGAAATGAAACCGTTGTTGTCATTGAAGCCATCAAATCTGGTGACTGACGGAAAGACAGACTTCCATAGACAGAAGAAAAGAGAGGCAAGGTACGTGTACAAAATACAATGATTCCCTCATCACAGAGCAAACCTAATGAGCCCTTAAATATGAGAGCTGTTTAACAGAGCCTGACCTCCGCCCACCTCACCTCAGCCAATCTTGTTCTCCATCTCCCATCATCACACCTGTAATTGCGCCATGGCTCCTTCACTCATCCCTCCATCTGTAATAATTGAATATCCAAAGGGAGGCAAATTACATGTTTGAGCACCGAGAGGCCCATTACTGAAGCGGCTCCATAAAGGAGGGCTGAAATCTACCTCTTGCCCATGGTGAGCACAACAGCACTGTCTGCCACACACAGACAACACCATCAATCACTGAAACGAGGACATCTGCCACCGTTGCAAGAAGGAACACTGCAAAAAATTCCAAAGTAAACATCCCCAGACAAAAGGTCTCTGTCCCTGACACTCTGTTCAACTCTGAAATGTTTTTGTACATTGCTTTACACATCGTACTGATACATTGGTTAGCCTGCAGGTCATTTGGAGTGTGAAGCTGCTGAGTAAATGGGCTTATTATCAGTGCTGTCTTGGTTGTCAATTTTTATCTGGCACTCAATTCGGTATCCAGTGCATAGTATGGGTTGTATAAACCGGATATGTTGTGACTAGCGAATATATGTTGAACATTTACTGTCTACCATTCAAATCAAATCAAATTTATTTATATAGCCCTTCGTACATCAGCTGATATCTCAAAGTGCTGTACAGAAACCCAGCCTAAAACCCCAAACAGCTAGCAATGCAGGTGTAGAAGCACGGTGGCTAGGAAAAACTCCCTAGAAAGGCCAAAACCTAGGAAGAAACCTAGAGAGGAACCAGGCTATGTGGGGTGGCCAGTCCTCTTCTGGCTGTGCCGGGTGGAGATTATAACAGAACATGGCCAAGATGTTCAAATGTTCATAAATGACCAGCATGGTCGAATAATAATAAGGCAGAACAGTTGAAACTGGAGCAGCAGCACAGTCAGATGGACTGGGGACAGCAAGGAGTCATCATGTCAGGTAGTCCTGGGGCATGGTCCTAGGGCTCAGGTAGTTGAAACTGGAGCAGCAGCACGGCCAGGTGGACTGGGGACAGCAAGGAGTCATCATTCAGAGGTTGTGTGTAATGCTGGGACCTCTTCACAATACCATACCTAGATAATGTTATATTGTACGTCCCAATGACCACTCCTTATTCCTGCAGTGTGCACTCGTTCACTACTGCCCACAAACCTAAAAGTATTGGATTGGTGGCGTAAGATATTATTGGGACACACAGACAGCTGCAGAGATATCCACTCTGCAGGGTTACATAATGGGGAAATGTATTACAGGGGGATTGAAGCAATTATTCTTAAACAGACACAAAAAAATGCACTTATCTTTCATACTGTAGCACAGGGATATTACATTTTCCCTACAAGGTCTGGAACCTGCTGGTTTTCTGTTCTACCTGATAATGAATTGCCCCACCAAATCTAAATCAGTCCCTGATTAGAGGGGAACAATGAAAACAAGCAGTGGAACTGACTCCGAGGTCCAGAGTTAAATTTAAGGGCTATAGTGAATTGGGGGGGGGGGGTAGCTCCAACCTGGACTCTAACCCAGGTCCAGCAACTGTCAAGTCTACACCTTAACCATTACACCAAGTGGTCTGAATCTCTATATAAGATTGCCAAGTGTTTGGTCACTACAGTACGTATCCATTGTTTTCTGTAAGGGCAGTCTCACTATACTTATGGGGAACTTTGTGCTTGGCTGATTAATTTCCCAAAGGAGGCTACTGAGTGATTCATGCATCCACCACACATTCAATCAAATACACCCACACATTTTTCAGCACAGAAAATGTCTGACAGCAGTAATGTTCTTTGTTTATTTATTTAAAATACATAGGAAACAGATACAGTAAAATTATATTTCAAATGTTTACTGCAAATTGTTACAAAAGTTATCACAAACTGTACACTTCATGACAAATAGTTGCAATTGCTGTTCTTGTTTAATATACTATTGATGTTAGCATTATGCACACAATCTCAGCAAAAAAGCATAAAATTCCTAAGCATGGAGTGTCCCGAAAAAGTAGAGGGTTGCCTTAGATATGCTTACAATATGACAAATCATTCCACAATTCGATACGGAATGTGTATAAAGTCACTCAAAAACACAAGCTTGAGCTGTACAAATGATCACCAAACGATCCATATAAATACACAGTAACATTTTCATTTTAACAAGTTTTCAACAACAAATGTTCTTAGAAGTAAACTTTAGATATATACAAGAATTCGCATTGTGAGGTCTATGTACAAATGTAAACGTAAAATATTAGCAATATAAAATACTATATAATATATTCATGAGACTTTGATCTTTGATATTCTCATACTACTTCAATATATTGACTCGCGTGCTACAAATACAAATACTTATGGTTTTTATATTGGGGCCAGCCTGGGAACAGAAGCATTATTATTTAAATTAATGCGCAAAATAAAGTTAACAGTACACAGCCTTAGTATTTGGGTCGTTCGCGAACTAGTGGCTCTTTCTGAACGGCTCTTTTTGGGAACGTCAGGAACCAAATCACATGTGTGAAAGAGCTGTTCATTTGGCTCCCTGATTTGCATACTGCTACTACTGCTTTATGAGCTTCAGTAACAAATAGTTAGGATAAAGCCTTGTTCTGGTCCCTGCTCAATTCTGTTTTTGCAACGATTTAATTTGGTCAGGAATTATAATTGTTTACTCACATTTCACAATCTGAGATGACAGATTTAGCCTTTACATTAGATTTTTAAGCACTACTGAACAAAGAGCCATTGAGGAGCCAAACGGATCCGCAAGGTGAACGGAGCCAAGAGTTTCGGCTCACCGAAAAGACTATGTCCATCACTATTTCATATTATTACTCACATGTGCAACTGAAATTCATTCTAGTAATGTTTTCAGATTGAGTACTAAACTCGATATCATAAGGCTTTATGTCATAATGCATTACATAAAGTGATTGCAGAAGACACAAATTGGAATCTGGGGCTAGGCCATATGCATTTACAATGGCCTATTTGTAAAGAAAAATGTACTCATATTAAACTAATCTAGATTCGGACTATCAGGTTCTATCTGCATTTTTGTCAAAATGTATTTATTGACTTAACCTTGTTCTGTTCAATTCCTTTATAGTACTAAACACCCCAATTCATGTTAAGTTCAAAAGAATTCAAGATCAAATTGCTGATACCATTCAAACCAATGAGGTTTCAGAACTTTAAAACCAATTATCTCAGAATCATCTTTTTGCATATAGAACCTCATAGTGATTGATGGAAGTTTGTTTTCTTTCTCCCTGTAATGCTTTTTGTCTCCACAACTAGAACAAATTACTCTTATAAATATTCATTTGTCAGAGACAATTTTAATATTAATTTTTTCTTGTTGCTATTTGAAATCATATTTGGCACGTGACATAACACAAAGACAATATTTTTCAGAAAAAAGGAAAGCCATTAGCTTTAAAAAAAAATGAATTACCTCGCTTCAAACCCATCATGAAGGAGTTTGACCTCATTTGCATGGTTTTACTTTCCCCGATGAATTAGTAGAATTCATTTCAGCAATCTTATAAAGATCCCTATCCGTTACAGTCACAGATAAAATGTTGGGCAAGGCTCAGAGAAAAATATTCTTGGACACTGAAATGTACTTACGAAGTAACTTGAGGACGAGGTCAGACATGCTTTTCTGAATGTATTGAGTTCTTGAGGAAGCAAATTACGTCGAGCCAGATTTAAATGCTTCTAATCTTTTGTGTAGCAGCGGTGGGAAAGGTTGCAATTCAAATTTGTACCAATAAATAAAAACTTTTTGTTTCCACAGTGCCTACAGAAGGCATTCAGACCCTTTGACATTCCACATTTTGTTGTGTTACAACCTGAATTCAAAATGGATTAAATATATATTTTTTCACCCATCTACACACAATACCCCATAATGACCAAGTGAAAACATTTGAAATGTTTTGCAAATTTACACCCAATCAATACAAAGATACAGACTTGAATGAAAAACTGTTGGCCAGCAAGTAGGAGGGTTTTCAGCAGTCAAATTACATTTATTCAGCACGCGCAAGGGAACCATGCCTGCAAAGCCCTTTACGCACCTTCATAAGGTATGTCTGAATATAAACTACTGAGATGTGCATAGGAAAGCTGTGTGTATGAAAGAATCGGGCCCAAAGAGACTTATCCAGAAAAACTCACAGCTGTAAATTTCTGCCAAATGTGCTAACATGTATTGATTTAGGGTGGTAAATAATTACCTAATCAAGATATTAGTGTTTTACAAAAAAATATATATATTTTTTTAATTTATTTTTTTTACAAATCTTTGAATTTTTCTTCCACTTTGACATGAGAGTATTTTATTAAGATCATTGACAAAAAAGACAATTAAATCCATCTTAATCCCAGTTTGTAACACAACAAAATGTGGAAAAAGTTAAGGGGTGTGAATACATTCTGAAGGCACTGTACTATTCAACAGTTTGTTATTTCAAAGCTTGTCTTACTTTCATCTCCCACAAGAGAGTTGAAAACACTATGCTACATTGTGTGGCTACTATTGCTCTAATCTCAGTTAATCCAGATGCTAGATGAAGTTCTTGGGGAGACGAAATTGTACTCACGCAACTTGTGAAGTCTACAGTACACCCTCGTAAACAGAAACTCTCACCATCTTCGCCCAATCCTGATGCATCCAAATAACCAGTGATGGAAAAACCCAAGAACCTAAACTACTCTGCTTTTTTGCTGACACACCCCATAGTCCCTAACAGCATTTATGTTACGTAGTCTGTCCATGAGAGAATACTGCTGCTCTTACCACGTATTGCACTCTCGTTGATCCTATGACAAGTGCATCTGCAACCCACTTGTGATATGGAGAGAGATGCACCATGTTCTTTCATTAAATGGGATCAATTGGCATTCATTAGTGATGTGCCACTGGCAAACTACTGTATGCTCTGGGATTGGAGATTCACCTAGCCCTTTGAGTTGATAGGTTATCTGTGTTCCCTGTGGCTACGCCCAGGGCACATCTGATTGGCTTGTCTACTGTATGTCTATGTTGACATGTGGTCTTAGAACCAAGCCTAGCCCTTTAGTATCACATCATCCCAAATGAAAATGGCAACTTACTAAATAACTGAGCGGAGCAGAATGCCTTGGGCAAATGAATCAACCAAAAAGTGTTGAAGTATGTTACAAAGATTATTTCAATGTTTACTTCTCTTAATGCCCACTGGTAGTACTGTGGTAATAACTTGCTGTTCAGCAACAACAGCAACAATGCTATTGGAATGAGAGGAGGATGACATCTCCATTTTGAAAAGCTATTATCTGATACGATGCCTTTCGAACCCAAGTGCCTCTCACAATGTACAATGGAAATAAAACTCTTGAGGTAAAATATTTTTTCCCACAGCTCTATACTGAATAGCTTGCACAGGACAGGAAACAGAATTTTGATAATTGAAACTATTTACTCTGAGTACCACCATTGGCTGATTAATGCCACGGTAAGAACCAAGATTAATTTTCCACTCCAGTCAAGCAATATAATACTGTAAATGGTATGTGATAAAGGTTACTGAAGCAATGAAAGAAATGAGAGAATTTATCATGGATAACACTACTCAAGACACAAACTTTGGAAATATGTAAATTCACATTTAAATGTAAAATGTCGTGATCCCACGAATAAGGCATTCTCATGTGTGGTCCATAACTGCATTTCAAAATCAGGCCATATTGTAGAATGTTTTTAAAGGCCAAATGCAGTCGTTTTATATCAATATCAAATCATTTCTGGTTAAGAAATAAGTGCCTGACTGTAATAGATTTCCATTAAAATGGATAAAAATGACTTTTTAGCTAAGTACTATTTCTGAAGCAAATAGTTTTGCGAGTACTCTCTAGGAGAGGTCTGAGTGGGGAGGGGGAAACTGAAAACTAGCTGTTATGGGCAGAGAGGTTTGGAACTCTCTTTGTTATTGATTCTATTAATCAAATGTATTAATGGTTATGTATGTAGCTCTGTCCTTGAGCTGTTCTTGCCTAATGATGTTCTGTATTATGGCATTCTGTATTATGTTTCATGTTTTGTGTGGACCCCAGGAAGAGTAGATGCTGCTTTTGCAACAGCTAATGGGGATCCTAATAAAATACCACATTTATTGTATTTTCAACCAGCTACTCTTAGGAAATGTGTTCATATTTTAACAGTGTTCGTTTCATCAGCTGTTGTACAATGATACAAAACACAGGAAAAATCAAATTTTGACTGCACTGGGCCTTTACCTGAAAAGTAGAATAACCCTTCCTGCAAGACATAATTTCATTGCCAATGTTGTTTGTGTCACAACTCTGTAATGTAGAGTCCTGATGATGATTAATGCAATAGACCTATACAATTAAACACAACCTACACTACCTTTCAAAAGTTTGGGGTCACTAAGAAATGTCCTTGTTTTTGAAAGAAAAGCTATTTTTTTGTCCATTAAAATGACATAAAATTGATCCGAAATACAATGCAGACATTGTTCATGTTGTAAATGACTATTGTAGCTGGAAACGGCAGATTTTTTTATGGAATATCTATCAGCAACCATCACTCCTGTGTTCCAATGGCAAGTTGTGTTAGGTAATCCAAATGTATTATTTTAAAAGAATAATTGATCATTAGTCAGAATAAAGAAAGAGGAGAAAGAGGAGTGGGAGGACCCGGTGCACAACTGAGCAAGAGGACAATTACATTAGAGTGTCTAGTTTGAGAAACCGACACCTCATAAGTCCTCAACTGGCAGCTTCATTAAATAGAACCCGCAAAACACCAGTCTCAACTTCAACAGTGAAGAGGCGACTTCGTGATGCTGGCCTTCTAGGAAGAGTTGCAAAGAAAAAGCCATATCTCAGACTGGCCAATAAAAATAACACATTAAAGATGGGCAAAAGGACACAGACACTGGACAGAGGAACTCTGCCTAGAAGGCCAGCATCCCGGAGTCACCTCTTCACTGTTGATGTTGAGACTGGTGTTTTTCAGGCACTATTTAATGAAGCCTTTTTTAAATGATAAACTTAGATTAGCTAACACAGTGGTGGTTGTTGATACTGGGCCTCTGTACGCCTATGTAGATCTTCCATTAAAAATCATCCGTTTCCAGCTACAATGGTCATTTACAACATTAACAATGTCTACACTGTATTTATGATCAATTTGATGTCATTTTAATGGACAAAAAAATGTGCTTTTCTTTATAAACAAGGACATTTCTAAGTGACCTCAAACTTGAATGGTAATGTATAATGCTGTCATCTGGATGAGTCGGACATTGGCACTGGACATTTCTATATTTAAGTGACAGAATTGTGGTTACTACAGCTGTACACATCTACTTAATCTGCTATCAGATCATATGATTCTATTCGTATTTCCTATGGAGTTTGTGGAGGTTTGGGGGAAGGACAGGACCCCTGGCTCTCAAAGCTTGTCGCTCTTCCTGGCCACTGTGGACAAAACAGACAATTAACAAGGGTTAGTTCAACAAGAGTTGGCTAGGTCTCCAAAGATGCTATTGGTTTGGGTTTTAATATCAATGTTCTAAAGTACCTGGATTGAAGAAAGCATTAACAATAGATTTTTATCCTACAAGTATTTTAGATTTAGAGGAACGCCATGTTATAGGGTGAGTACTCCTCCAATTCTTGTTTCTTTGTTCAAGCTAAATAGAACGACAAGGCTCTTTGTTTAATGCACAACCACAAGGGGAAGTCTTTCCCCTATGCAACCAATGGGTCTAAATTCAACTACTCGTCTGTCAATAAGGATTTCTCCGGAAAATAAAGATTGGAATGATTCATGCATTTTTCAAGGATATCGTCTTGTGTTCATAGACTGTTTATAGATTGTGCTATTAAAACTCACATTCTTTACTACTTCTGAAGAGCAATGAAAAGGGATGGCCCACCACAATAATATGCGGTCCCCAGTTATGGGAACACAACGTAAATAATTAAGCTAGTGACCCCATCCAAACATCCTTGGTGGATATCAAGGCACCAACTCTCCAATTACTTTAAATAATTCTAGTTCAAACTAGCCCTTAAGTTTCTAGAATCAAATTGGTCTTTGTTCTAGTACAGACAACATCCTTGCGTCTTTGTCATGCTGCACTATTACACATTTCTGTTGAAATTGACAGGGTTATTTCCACAAGCTCTATGATTGGCTGCAAAACCTCTGGCTTTATCTGCTCTCTCAGAAAACCAGAGTGATGCAGCGAAGCATTGTGGGAGCTCTGGAAAGTCCTGCAATTGACTTGCACCTCTTACTTTGAAGGAAAAAAACGAACAGTCCTCTACCTCTCCCAGGGCATGCCAGTGCGTAATGGGCTTGCGTGGGTAGGCCAGCATCTCGTTCCAGTGGTACCTCCCCAGGCCCTCAGCATCTGGCCCCGTCCGACACACACCTATCACCTCGTTGTGGCCCACCCTGTGGACATTACACACACACACACACACACACACACACACACACACACACACACACACACACACACACACACACACACACACACACACACACACACACACACACACACACACACAATATTTTGAGTGCACAAAAAATATATGACACCTAAAAGCTGAGTGCTAGTTTGATGAAATAATTCTAAACCTAGGTTTGGTAATTACAGTGAATTATGTGGCTCCTGAGCATTCTGGTAAGTGGTCATGATTATATTGTCTCGAGACGCTTGCAGGATTTGAGTGAAAAGTTCTGTTGATGAAGTTCAAGTTCAACTCAAAGTTAGAACCTTACTCCTTCCTCCTTTGATGCAAATGTTTTAAAAAATGCTATTGTTTGTTGACTATATACACTGAGTATACCAAACATTAAGAACACCTTCATATTGAGTCGCAACCCCCCTCGTTTGCACTCAGAACAGCCTCAATTCGTCAGAGCATGGACTCGACAAGGTGTCAAAAGCGTTCCACAGGGAAGCCCATGTTCACTTCAATGTTTCTCACAGTTGTGTCAAGTTGGCTGGATGTCCTTTGGGTGGTTGACCATTCTTAATACACACAGGAAACTGTTGAGTGTGACAAAACCAGCAGCATTGCAGTTCTTAACACAAACCGGTGCGCCTTGCACCTACTACCATACCCTGTTCAAATGCACTTAAATATTTTGTCTTGCCCATTCAGCCTCTGAATGGCACACATACACAATCTATGTCTCAATTGTCTCAAGGCTTAAAAATCCTTCTTTAACCTGTCTCCTCCCCTTCATCTACACTGATTGAAGTGGATTTAACAAGTGACATCAATAAGATATCATATATTTCACCTGGATTCACCTGATCAATCTATGTGATGGAAAGAACAGGTGGTGTTAATGTTCTATATACTCAGTGTACATGTGTACTGTACAAGCATGCTTATGAACACCATATGTGTTGAATTGTGGGTGTTGCGTTGTATGGTTTCACTCACCGGTCGTAGTCCATCACCATGATGGACAGGCTGACCTGTTCCACGTTCTCTGGGGGGATGTCAAAGATGATGGCCTCGTTGTACACCGGGTTCAGTGTGCTTTTCTTGGTGGTAGTTTTCCGCTTCTTCAGCCTCCGTCCGTCACAGAGCAGGGAAACCTTTACATAGGGATCTGTGTGCCACAAATAGCATCTCCATGAAGTCAGTCGTGTAGATTGCAGGTAATGGCAACCAGTGGGGTGTATTCATGGATGCCAAGGGAAGCCAGGCTTCCCCAAATATTTGACCAATAAATTCTATATATATATAACGACCATGGGTTTGTAAGTGCAGAAATCGACCCTGCCGCACGAGCATGCTTTTGCGGCACAGTCGATAGTGCGCCGGACCTCGGGCTAGGAGGTCGAGGGTTCGAGACCTGCTCCCTGCCTGTTTCATTACAATATATATATACACTGCTCAAAAAAATAAAGGGAACACTAAAATAACACATCCTAGATCTGAATGAATGAAATATTCTTATTAAATACTTTTTTCTTTACATAGTTGAATGTGCTGACAACAAAATCACACACAAATTATCAATGGAAATCAAATTTATCAACCCATGGAGGTCTGGATTTGGAGTCACACTCAAAATTAAAGTGGAAAACCACACTACAGGCTGATCCAACTTTGATGTAATGTCCTTAAAACAAGTCAAAATGAGGCTCAGTAGTGTGTGTAGCCTCCACGTGCCTGTATGACCTCCCTACAACGCCTGGGCATGCTCCTGATGAGGTGGCAGATGGTATCATGAGGGATCTCCTCCCAGACCTGGACTAAAGCATCCGCCAACTCCTGGACAGTCTGTGGTGCAACGTGGCGTTGGTGGATGGAGCGAGACATGATGTCCCAGATGTGCTTAATTGGATTCAGGTCTGGGGAACAGGCGGGCCAGTCCATAGCATCAATGCCTTCCTCTTGCAGGAACTGCTGACACACTCCAGCCACATGAGGTCTAGCATTGTCTTGCATTAGGAGGAACCCAGGGCCAACCGCCTGAGGATCTCATCTTGGTACCTAATGGCAGTCAGGCTACCTCTGGCGAGCACATGGAGGGCTGTGCGGCCCCCCAAAGAAATGCCACCCCACACCATGACTGACCCACCGCCAAACCGGTCATGCTGGAGGATGTTGCAGGCAGCAGAACGTTCTCCACGGCGTCTCCAGAATCTGTCACGTCTGTCACATGTGCTCAGTGTGAACCTGCTTTCATCTGTGAAGAGCACAGGGCGCCAGTGGCGAATTTGCCAATCTTGGTGTTCTCTGGCAAATGCCAAACGTCCTGCACGGTGTTGGGCTGTAAAGCACAACCCCCACCTGTGGACGTCAGGCCCTCATACCACCCTCATGGAGTCTGTTTCTGACCATTTGAGCAGACACATGCACATTTTTGGCCTGCTGGAGGTCATTTTGCAGGGCTCTGGCAGTGCTCCTCCTGCTCCTCCTTGCACAAAGGCGGAGGTAGCAGTCCTGCTGCTGTGTTGTTGCCCTCCTACGGCCTCCTCCACGTCTCCTTATGTACTGGCCTGTCTCCTGGTAGCGCCTCCATGCTCTGGACACTACGCTGACAGACACAGCAAACCTTCTTGCCACAGCTCGCATTGATGTGCCATCCTGGATAAGCTGCACTACCTGAGCCACTTGTGTGGGTTGTAGACTCCGTCTCATGCTACCACTAGAGTGAAAGCACTGCCAGCATTCAAAAGTGACCAAAACATCAGCCAGGAAGCATAGGAACTGAGAAGTGGTCTGTGGTCACCACCTGCAGAACCACTCCTTTATTGGGGGTGTCTTGCTAATTGTCTATAATTTCCACCTGTTGTTTATTCCATTTGCATAACAGCATGTGAAATTTATTGTCAATCAGTGTTGCTTCCTAAGTGGACAGTTTGATTTCACAGAAGTGTGATAGACTTGGAGTTACATTGTGTTGTTTAAGTGTTCCCTTTATTTTTTTGAGCAGTGTATATATATATTTTCTTCTTCCGTCTCTCTCTCTCTGTGTTTTCATATTTTTCTGTCAATTCACAAGTGGCTGAATCTCACTGGAGAAATCATCCGAGATAGGAAAGCAGCACCTCTCTGTCTCAGTATGTGTAGCCCATGTTTCTGATGCTGTCTGGACCAAAAGACTATAATATGTTGGGGAGATGGGGATTTGGACTCTGTACAGGCCACTGATTATGAAGGCGATTTTGATCGAACTATAAATGAGTATGTTGTGCCACTAACCTGATACTATTGAAGTTCAATATGTAGCCTAGTAGGCTCCGGTTAACTAGCTAGCTAACATAGCTGGTTCATTGCTGCCAATGCTAGGAAGTTAGGCTAGCAAACATTTTAGCTAGGTAGCCTATGAAAACAAAAATTAAAAGTGTACTTTATGACAGATCCATAGACCATTTTGCCAACACGAAAGAGAGGAGGATGGCATTGGAGTTAGGGTTGCATATTTTTGCTGTATTTTTCAAATGTTCCATCCTTCGGGGGTAAATCTCGGTAACTGGGTTCCTGCCAATCAACCCTAATTGGCGTTCAACTAGTCTACAACTAGTCTACAACTAGGGTGAGTCAAACTGTTTTGTTTAACTTGCTCGCACATGCACGTACACACACACAGACAGAAATACATACCATGGACTGCCACGTGATATTTAGAAACATTGATTGGACTAAATTGTTTTTGGTTCCTTTAAGTTTGTTTTCAGTATATTAAACTAAGCATATATAGCCTTGTTGATTGGATGATGTTTACATGTTTCAGTTGAAATGGTGCTGGAATATCGGAGCCAGTGCTCCCGTTGTCTTTGTGCTGACTTGCGGTAACTCCGTGGTTCTAAATCAGTAGTTGTTTCTTAACTGTCGAAAACATTAAATTGCTTGATCATGCTGTAGGTGATAACTGTTTGTTACATGCAACATTTGCTTTGTGGACTTCACCGGACAGATGTTGCTCTCCGGTTTTATGACGACACTAACATATGTGTAGTTTAATTTTTTGTGTGACTGTTGTCACGGCCTTCTTGAATATCATGGCGGCGCATGAATGATTGGGTTATAGAGCAAACAATGCCATTATCACAACAGGTTGTAATATGGCTTTTTTTACTGGCTTGGCTTGCTCAGCGATTTTATCCATGCACAGCTACTGATGGCAACATTCAATTATTGAGTTTGGCTAAATTCAGTGTTCTTTTTTTGACAAGGTATCTTCTATTACAATTTCACCACAAACAATGACAACACATGGAAGAAGTATCTCCCTGCCTACTCTTATCTAAGGCACAGCATGTTGCCTCACGCAACTATGCCTTCTGATTCGCTACTTGCTCCTTTAGAGCTTTACAGTCATCCCTCATTGTTAGTCAGAGAACCATCGTGTTTTAAAGCCCAGCCTAAATGGCTGCGAGTTTTGTATTGTTTTTGTGGTTGTTACCTGAGGATCCAGTGATGTCCATGGCTTTGAGGTTCCGGCACTTGATGACAGTCAGTGTCATCCGACCTGCTGTGGGCAGGTAGCATAGAGAGTACATGATCTCCCCCAGATCCACACTCTCCTGGAGAAAGGACAAGGGGAACACTGCATCAAGGAAAGGGCACTGTTGCTGTAGAATAACTCTTTTAGGAAAGCAATTAGCCCAGATTGCTTTAGACAAAGTATGAACACCCAGAGGTGTCCTCAACTGAGAGAGAACATATAGATTTTCTTACAATGGGTAATTCATCACAAAACTAGAACAAATCGAATTTGTAAGCATTACCAGCAGAGTGAATGTGTATTCAAAATGGTCGCCCTTGTCTAGTGATTTTGCAGGATGTACAAAAATATGAGTAAAATGAGGACTGTGATTGGTCACATTAAGGGTTTTAAAGCGCTACCACTTCTAAATATTCTGCTGTGCTAATTTTAATTTGGGAGCACCAGAGCGCCTAGAAAAAATCTGCCATACCCATATTACCGGCGCTACAGGCAATGATCTGGCATGCGTCGGCAACACCGGAGCAGATGAAAGGGCCCCAAGTTGTGGGCCATTCTTAAACTACTGTAAACACCTTGCTCAGTCATGTTACCTCATTAGCTAGCTAGCTAACAACCTGATACAAATGTCAAATATGTCAACAATTCTTCCTTCAAAGGACCAATTCTATGGATTACATTTAGTGAAAATCCCCAAAGTAATGGTCTTTTTTGGTTTTAGTGTCGTGAGGAATCACATCAAAGTTTATTTGTCATGTGCGCCGAATACAACAGGTGGAGACGTAAATGCTTACTTACAGGCTCTAACCAATAGGGCGGAAAAAAGCGTATTGAGGTAGTATGTACATGTAGGAATCGTTAAAGTGACTATGCATATATGATGAACAGAGAGTAGCAGAAGTGTAAAAGGAGGGGTTGGCGGGTGGTTAGCCAATGTGCGGAGGACTGGTTGGTCAGGCCAATTTAGGTAGTATGTACATGAATGTATAGTTAAAGTGACTATGCATATAAGATAAACAGAGAGTAGCAGCAGCGTAAAAGAGGCGTTGGGGGGAGGCACACAATGCAAATAGTGCGGGTAACCATTTGGTTACCTGTTCAGGAGTCTTATGGCTTGGAGGTAAAAACTGTTGAGAATCCTTTTTGTCCTAGACTTGGCACTCCGGTACCGCTTGCCATGCGGTAGTAGAGAGAGCAGTCTGTGGCTGGGTCTTTGAGAATTTTTAGGGCCTTTCTCTGACACCGCCTGGTGTAGAGGTCCTGGATGGCAAGCAGCTTTGCCCCAGTGATGTACTGGGCCGTACGTACTACCCTCTGAAGTGCCTTGCTTTCGGAGGCAGAGCAATTGCCGTACCAGGCAGTGATGCAACCGGTCAGGATGCTCTCGATGTTACAGCTGTAGAACCTTTTGAGGATCTCAGGACCTATGCCAAATCTTTTTATTTTCCTGTTTGGGAATAGGCTTTGTCGTGCCCTCTTCACAACTGCCTTGGTGTGTTTGGACCAATCTAGTTTGTTGTTGATGTGGACACCAAGGAATTTGAAGATCTCAACCTGCTCCACTACAGCCCCGTCGATGAGAATGGGGACGTGCTCGGTGCTCCTTTTCCTGTAGTCCACAATCATCTCCTTAGTCTTGGTTATGTTGAGGGATAGGTTGTTATTCTGGCACCAAGGTCTCTGACCTCCTCCCTATAGGCTATCTCGTCGTTGTCGGTGATCAGGCCTACCACTGTTGTGTCGTCAGCAAACTTAATGATGGTGTTGGAGTGATGCCTGGCCATGCAGTCGTGTGTAAACAGGGAGTACAGGAGGGGACTGAACACGCACCCATGGAGAGCTCCAGTGTTGAGGATCAGCGCGGCAGATGTGTTGCTACCTACCCTCACCGCCTGGGGGCGGCCTGTCAAGAAGTCCAGGATCCAGTTGCAGAGGGAGGTGTTTAGTCCCAGGTTGGTGATGAGCTGTGATGGTACTATGGTGTTGAACGCTGAGCTGTAGTCAATGAACAGCATTCTCACATAGGTGTTCATTTGTCCAGGTGGGAAAGGACAGTGTGGAGTGCAATAGAGATTGCATCATCTGTGGATCTGTTTGGGTGGAATGCAAATTGGAGTGGGTCTAGGGTTTCTGGGATAATGGTGTTGATGTGAGCCATTACCAGCCTTTCAAAGCACTTCATGGCTACGGACGTGAGTGCTACAGGTCTGTAGTCATTTATGCAGGTTGCCTTTGTGTTCTTGGGCACAGGGACTATGGTGGTCTGCTTAAAGCATGTTGGTATTACAGACTCAATCCGGGACATGTTGCCAGTTGTTCAGCACATGCCTGGAGCACACGTCCTGGTAATCTGTCTGGCCCCGCAGCCTTGTGTATGTTGACCTGTTTAAAGGTCTTACTCACGTCGGCTACGGAGAGCATGATCACACAGTCGTCTGGACTGTGTGATCATAGTTTAAAGTGGCTAGTGATAGATTTTTTTACATCAATTTCCATTATCAAAGTGAGCTGGAGTTGAGTCAGTATGTTGGCAGCAGCCACTCAATGTTAGTGGTGGCTGTTTAACAGTCTGATGGCCTTGAGATAGAAGCTGTTTTTCAGTCTCTCGGTCCCTGCTTTAATGCACCTGTACTGACATCGCCTTCTGCATGATAGCGGTTTGAACAGGCAGTGGCTCGGGTGGGTGTTGTCCTTGATGATCTTTATGGCCTTCCTGTGACATTGGGTGGTGTAGGTGTCCTGGAGGGCAGATAGTTTGCCCCCGGTGATGCGTTGTGCAGACCTCACTACCCTCTGGAGAGCCTTACGGTTGTGGGTGGAGCAGTTGCCGTACCAGGCGGTGATACAGCCCGACAGGATGCTCTCGATTGTGCATCTGTAAAAGTTTGAGTGCTTTTGGCGACAAGCCAAATTTCTTCAGCCTCTTGGGAACCATTGGGTGGCCCTCTTGAAGCATGTGGGGACAGCAGACTGGGATAAGGATTGATTGAATATGTCCGTAAACACACCAGCCAGCTGGTCTGCGCATGCTCTGAGGATGCGGCTGGGGATGCCGTCTGGGCCTGCAGCCTTGCGAGGGTTAACACGTTTAAATGTTTTACTCACGTCGGCTGCAGTGAAGGAGAGTCCGCAGATTTTGGTAGCGGGTCGTGTCAGTGGCACTGTAATGTCCTCAAAGCAAATAAGTTGGCACTGTATTGTCTTCAAAGCAAATAAGTTATTTAGTTTGTCTGGGAGCAAGACATCGACGGGGTTGGTTTTTCTTTAGTAATCCGTGATTGACTGTCAACCCTGCCACATAACTCTTGTGTCTGAGCCGTTGAATTGAAACTCTATTTTGTCTCTATACTGACGCTTAGGTTGTTTGATTGCCTTGTGGAGGGAATAACTACACTGTTTGTATTTGGTCATGTTTCCGGTCACCTTGCCCTGGTTAAAAGCAGTGGTTCGCGCTTTCAGTTTCCCGCAAATGCTGCCATCAATCCACGGTTTCTGGTTTGGGAATGTTTTAATAGTTGCTGTGGTTACGACGTCGCCGATGCACTTTCTAATGAACTCGCTCACCGAATCAGCGTATTCGTCAATGTTGTTGTTGAACAAAATGCGGAACATATCCCAATCCACGTGATCGAAGCAGTCTTTAAGCATGGAATCAGATTGGTCTGACCAGCGTTGAACAGACCTGAGCACGGGAGCTTCTTGTTTTAGTTTCTGTCTGTAGGTTGGAAGCAACAAAAGGGAGTCGTGGTCAGCTTTTCCGAAAGGAGGGTGGGGGAGGGCCTTATATGCGTCACTGAAGTTAGAATAACAATGATCCAGGGTTTTACCAGCCCTGGTTGCACAATCAATATGCTGATAGAATTTAGGGAGTCTTGTTTTCAGATTAGTCTTGTTAAAATCCCAAGCTACAATGAATTCAGCCTCAGGATATGTGGTTTCCAGTTTACACAGAGTCAAATAAAGTTCGTTCAGGGCCATCGATGTGTCTGCTTGGGGGGGAATATATACGGCTGTGATTATAATCGAAGAGAATTCCCTTGGTAGATAATGCGGTTGACATTTGATTGTGAGGAATTCTAAGTCAGGTGAACAGAAGGAACTTGAATTCCTGTATGTTATGATCACACCACGTCTCGTTAATCATAAGGCATACTCCCATACAGCTCTACCCTTTAGCTCAGTGCGAATGTTGCCTGTAATCCATGGCTTCTGATTGGGGTATGTACGTACAGTCACTGTGTGGACGACGTCCTCAATGCACTTATTGATAAAGCCAGTGATTGATGTGGTGTATTCCTCCATGTCATCGGAAGAATCCCGGAACATGTTCCAGTCAGTGATAGCAAAGCAGTCCTGTAGTTTAGCATCTGCTTCATCTGACCATTTTTTTATAGACCGAGTCACTGGTGCTTCCTGCTTTAATTTTTGCTTGTAAGCATGAATCAGGAGGATAGAGCTGTGGTCGGATTTACCAAATGGAGGGCGAGGGAGAGCTTTGTACTCATCTCTGTGTGTGGAGTACAGGTGATCTAGATTTTTTTCCCTCTGGTTGCACATTTAACATGTTGATAGAGATTTGGTAGAACTGATTTAAGTTTCCCTGCATTAAAGTCTCCGGCTACTAGGAGAGCTGCCTCTGGGTGAGTGGTTTCCTGTTTGCTTATTTCCTTATACAGCTGACTGAGTGTGGTCTTAGTGCCAGCATCTGTCTGTGGTGGTAAATAAACAGTCACGAAAAGTATAGCTGAGAACTCTCTAGGCAAGTAGTGTGGCCTGCAATTTATCACAATATACTCTACTTCAGGCGAGCAAAATCTAGAGACTTCCTTAGATTTCGTGCACCAGCTGTTGTTTACAAATATGCACAGACCGCCCCCCTCGTCTTACCGGAGTGTGCTGTTCTATCCTGCCGGTGCAGCGTGTATCCCGCTAGCTGAATATCCATGTCGTCATTCAGCCACGATTCCGTGAAGCATAGGATATTACAGTTTTTAATGTCCCGTTGGTAGGATATTTGTGATCGTACCTTGTCTAGTTTGTTGTCCAATGATCGCACGTTGGCGATTAATATTGACGGTAACGGCAGCTTTCCTAGTTGCCTTCTGCGGGTCCGGACGAGGCATCCACCTCAATACAATGTGTTTATGGATCAGTTTAGACTGGAGCACTACTGTAGTCTGAGCAAAGAGCCTCAGATGGTCTGACTTGAAAGAGAAGAACATTACTCGATGTACTGACGTGGCGTGATTGTACTGATACCGAATCGGAGTCAATAAAAAGTCCCTTAAGGTGGCACTCCAGAGATAAGATTTGATTGGCCAACCAGTGAACAAAGGAGGACTGACTGGGAGGCATCTCACTCGTGCACAGATGTGTGTTTACATACACTCTTACAAAAAAGGGTTCCAAAAGGGTTCTTTGGCTGTCCCCTAATCGGTTCCTGGTTGAACCCTATTTGGTTCCATGTAAAACTCTCCGGGGAAAGGGTTCTACATATAACCCAGTAGGGTTTGACCTGGAACAAAAAGGGTTCTACCTGGTACCAAAAAAGGTTCTTCAAAGGGGTTATCCTATGGGGACAGCCAAATAACTGTTTTAGGTTCTAGATAGAAAAAAAGGTGCTAAGACTGTAGTTAGTGCTAAGACTGCAGAATGTCACCATATAAAAATACACTTAGAATAAGGGTGGCATAAGAGTTGCTCTCCATGGAAAGAATCCTTACTTGAGATATGTTTGCGCAAAGTCTTCCAGTGTCATCAATGTATTGACATGCAGGAGTTTCACAATAACAATGTAACATGTGAAACAGAGGATGTCTTCCCAGTCCTAGAAGCTCTCACATACAGGCAATAGGACTTCCCAAACCCAGCTCCTCTGGCCATTCAGCAGATGTTCTGCACGTCATAACAGAGCGTCAATACCCCCCCAGCCCTCCATCCATGGTGTGTTCCAAAGCACCACCCCCACCCACCTAACCATTGTGGGGTCCAACTGCCTTTGTGTCCCCTACTGTCAATCTCAGCATGGACACCCACACAAAAAGCTGCAAGGCGGGAAAAACTCAACGTCTTATCAAACCGTGACCCTCATAGGCAGGTCACAGGTTGTTTTAGGCATTGACACCCCTCTCATTTCCCTGCCATGTTTCTACCCATGCTATTGACACAAAAGGTCACATGCATAAAAAGACATTAATCTAGCCCAGGGAAATTAGGTTCTGAAATACAATACATACTAATCTTCAGCTGAATGTAATGTCATTTGTTGTGGCAAATTACTTTCCTGCAATTTTGCTTCCACATTAAATAGAAAATTGCTTGAAGTGTAAATACAGAGGGTTTTTCGAATTAGGCTAATTTCTTGTGTTTTTTCTGTTCATATGTAGTTGCATACTTTTTTTTAGAGAGAATTCAAGGAAGGAGGCAACACAAAGTACACAGTACTTTGTACTGTACTCCAAATACATTTCATAAAGGAAGACACTTTTAAAAGGACTCTCATTAATCTAAATTAAAAAAGGTGGAATGAAACACTGTCAAAATAAAATGTATGGCAAACTGCATTTGCTATGAGTCAATATCCATTCAATCATCCTTATCCTCATTCCCCTCTGGACGGCAATTCAGGCAATTTAATTGTCTAGAGACAGTATCAACAAAATCAATGCTGGAAGGTGAGAGAAAATTATCCCAAGATGGACATAAATAACAACCGAATACCAGACAAAAGATACGTCTAACAATCAACAACAATGTTGGGAGACAAAATAGATCCTTGAATATTTACAATAATTGCTTAATTTTTCTTCTATCCTGTCGGCAAGCTTAAAAGAAGTCTCACATTATATTCAATAGCCGAGTTCAATTGTAGCTCTCATGTTCAACACTATCAACAACAGTCAAAGTAGCAGTGAACTTGATGTCTGTATGGATGCTCAAGCTTTTGAACGTGTAATTTCCTCACAGCACACAGTAAACATTATGTAACACAAACAGTATAAACTTCCTGGAGACAAACTACACGTTGAAGTAAACACCATGACTGTTGACATGGGCTAACTGCATTAATGCCCAGACTGTCCCCCTCCAATGGCTAAGAACCCAGTCTTTAAACCCACCTAAACCTGCCTTTCCAGTTAATCCACTCTTGTTCTGTTTTCCACAGTACACCGTTCAGAGATCAACTGATTAATTAACCATTAATCCATCTCCATGACCATCAGACACAATAAATACCACCAAAACACACAATAATATTCATAAACAGAAGCTGTTGAGTAAACAAACTGTGATAACGATACCGAGGAGTAAGAAGTGTGTGGGCTCAGATTAAACTGCACTATCATTTTTTAGTCATTTAGCGGGTGCTTTTATCTAGAGCGACTAACAGTTACGACTTACAGAGCAATCAATTGTGGAGATCACTGATCCAGTGATCTCCACACATACTGATATCCTCCATGTACTACACCTATCTCAACTAGCTGAGGCCCAGCCCACTCACCGTGGTCGCAGCGTGAATGTCCTTCCACACCACTGCCTCCCTCGAGAGGTCGGAGAGCTCAAAGAGGTTGTCCACCACCACCTCGCCGATCATGTCGTGGCTGGTGAAGCGGTCAAAGTCGTAGACACTGAAGTGCAGTTTGCGGTTGCACAACTGGTCGTACTCCACGGGGAAGCAGAAGGCTTCGTCGAACGTGGGGTTGAGCGTCTTGCGGTGGACCCGCGTCTGGAACTTCTTCTGCCTCTCTGGCAGCAGGTAGATCTTGACGTAAGGGTCGGAGGTGCCAGTGAAGTCCTTGGCCGGCAGTTCCAGGGCCTTGAGGATCGTGACCACCAGCGCCTGTTCCTCGTAGTCGTAGAGCAGGGAGAAGCTCAGCTTACCGCACGTCTCCACCGGCTCCTGGGTCCCGTCCTCGGAGTCCACAGACTTCTGCTTGTAGAGCTCAGGCTTGATGCGGCCGATGCTTACGGTGGACGACTGGCGGATGGGGATCGTATCCATGCTGAAATCCACACTTGTCACGTTCATCTGGCGAGGCAGATGGCGGCGGAATGAATTGTGCCTGTTGAAAAAGGACATCAGTCATCTATGGTTTCTGGTACCTTTCAATCTGGAGGTTTCCATTGACCCAGGGTTATTAGACAAAAGCAATGTTGCAACAAAAACAACAACATTGATACGTGTAATGGAAACAACAGCTATGGAAATGTACTAAAGATCGGCAACATTTTTATCTGTTTGACAGGGTGGATTTTTCTTAACTTTATTGCGACAAATAATAATGGAAACTGTGTTTTTTGAATAAATTAAGGTATGTGCGACACGTGATGACATCACAGAACTTTAAAACTCCACTCCAAATTTGATTGTAAATGCATACTGCTGGCTAAATCTACCTTCATATATTCAAATGTTTCTTTGCAAGGACAAGGATTGTTCTGATTTTCAAGAATTCCTGAATTGCGTTGCCTTGTTTTTCTGGTTGGCTGGATGGAAGTATCACCATCCAATTGTCTACGAGTGCAAATTTCACCATGGCATGGACTTTGGCGATACATTGGCAAATGAGAATACAGAGAATACAGCAAATATTAGTAATTTCCTACATTCTATTCATGCTTGCTTTTGCGGGCTACCTGAGACATGAAACAGATAGGTGGGAGGGCATACAAGCTGTCACCAATTTTCCTAAATGGATAATTTGAACACTTCAACCACTTCATTTTTATTCGCCATTCTGGGGGGGGGGGGGGGGGGCAGATGTCATTAAGTCCAGCTTTTTTCTAAACACAAAACATTTCAATGGAAACGTACTGTAGCAGGCAATTGTCTTCTCTATTTTCTATGCAAACTTTCTAAATGTAGACAACAAAAATCTAAGGAAACAGTTAAAGGAAGCATAGCTAGTGATTCAGGAGAGAGAAGTTATTTGATCTTACTCTTATTGAAATGTTGGAAACCAACAGCATCCATAAGACAAAAGATGCATGGTTGTGTGTGCGGCTGCAATTATTTTTTCATGTTGATGATACTAGTTTACTATTCTTCAGAAGTGTTTTTACAATTCCTTGTTTCTTCTTGTAATTCTAGCATTACTGTTGATAGGAAAATGTTTGTTGTACATTTTTTTTAATACTTTAATGTTGTTAAGCTATTCTCTCAGCATTAACGAGAAAGATGTTACCGGCTTTGGGTTTAAAGTGATGGGAGTTACTTTATGATTGAACTCTTACGGAGCTACGTGACTGAGGGAGTTTTTCACAGGACCTCTTTTGGAAAATAACATTACCTGAGATACCTTGAGCCCAGGTCCATCTACTGATAATAACTTACATACTTTTGAGCAAACCACTGCTCTGTACTTCTCCTGGTTGTCACCTAGCAACTGATAACCAACCCCCCCCCCCTCCCCCCTACTGACGCCAATAAGAAGATCACAGTAATCTGACGCAGTTAGTATTGGTACAAAATATACAAATCTGGGAAACACAACACATATGGGATATGAAAAAAACATCACGTTATATTCAAACCTCATATGAAGACGTGCTTGCATGTTCTAACACATTTTCTGGGACATAATAAGACACAATGTTCTTTGTGAAGGACACTTTGTGAGTCCTATTATTTCAGACAAGGGACATCAATTTACAACCTCCCATGATTCCTACAGCATTCAGTGAACGGCATCCAAGAGGATGAATAGTATACACTGGAAGTGTTGATAATGGAGGAGGCTGGCGGATTTCATCCACATTTGCCCACAGATTCCTCTCTGTTGTGTCAGCCCTGACCCAGAATCAGTTTTAGCAGGCCTGCCATCCCAACTCCAGTAAAAGCATTCTCTCTTTCTCTACCTCTCCCTACATACACTTCTTCTCCAGAGCCACATTCATTATTTTTTTCCATAAGATAACCAATTTTATATCCTCCACTTTCTCAATCTTACAGGATCAGGGATTGGCTCTCAGTCTCAATACTCACATTGAGCCTGTGTGGCTCAGTTGGTAGAGCATGGTGCTTGCAATGACAGGGTTGTGGGTTTGATTCCCAGGGGGGACTAGTATGAGGAAAAAGTACAAGAATGTATCCATTCACTACTTTAAGTTGCTCTGGATAAGACAGTTAGGAACATGTTCTTATTTACAATGAAGTGTCTGTAGTGACGCCTCTAGTGCTGAGATAGAGTGCCTGAGACCGCTGCACCACTCGGGAGCCCCCCCAAAAATGGTACTTCTCGCATGTCTCAGAGATTTCTGTTTCCGCCCGTAAAAAAGGAACCAATCAAAATCTCTCATAGGGAAGAATGTTGTACAGTAATAAAACAGCATGACAAATCTCTAATCTCATACCACCTGGCGCTGTGCATGGATGTAACATATGATAATGTGATGTACTGATATACACTGTTCTGTAACATTTCATCAGAGATGATTGGTGGAGGTATGTCTGAAAATCACAATTAGAGTAGACTAGTACATTCTGTACAAGACTCTCTCTCTCTCTCTCTGAATTTGCCCTTGCCTTTGTTTAGAGTGTGTCTGCACAATGCATGAGCAGTGAATACTGATGTAGCTGTTGGAGAGGATCGATGTTAACAGAATGTATCTGTTGCTCTTCTCCATGGTAATCACCTGCTCTGCAAGTCACATGTTTGCAAAGCCTCATAGATTTGCCCTGAAGGCCAGAGTGACAACAAGCATCTCCTCCCACCTCATCTCACATTAATATGTTGTCCACGTCTCCTAAAATGGATGCTTCATGCAGTGTATCATCATCAAATTATTCCTAATTACTTGGGTGTACTATAGATGCAGTCCTTACTTGTGTTGTGATTATGATGATTTGTATTGAAAATTTGTGCTTCAGATTCAGCCGAACTGATGCATACATATTTAGATATTCGTAGCCCTTTCCTGTAGTCAAATGACCTAGTGGCCTCATGGGTGGAATGTTATTACTATTTTTCATAATTTCATAATTAATAAACATTATTAAAAGAACAGCTGAAAATATGGTGTTTCTTTGTCAAACAGTTTTGTTATATTTCAGTCTTCAACAATGTGTATATATTTAGTGTAATATTGGGATGCAACTCCAAATTGTATTCATTTCAACTCTATATCTGACATGGTACAGTTGTCTTTTTTTAAGCCTATAACCATGTGTGTGAGGTGTACACTTTTGTTTCAAAGTAGATTTGTATAAGACTACCAAAAAACACTGTGTCCCCGATTTAGCCCACTGCAGTAAAATGTTTTTAAGTGTCTTACTCAGAGCACTGGGAAACATACTTTCAAGAGATATAAACAGTAACATGATGATAGACCTGCCATCAGCTCTACTGATCATACGTTTCAATCATATACAGTGCCTTGCAAAAGTATTCATCCCTCTTGGCGTTTTTCCTATTTTGTTGCATTACAACCTGTAATTTAAGTAGATTTTTATTTGGATTTCATGTAATGGACATACACAAAAGAGTACACATTTTTGAAGTGAAATAAAAAAAATACTTGTTTCAAAAAATTATAAAAACCTGAAAAGTGGTGTGTCCATATGTATTCACCCCCTTTGCTATGAAGCCCCAAAATAAGATCTGGTGCAACCAATTACCTTCAGAAGTCACATAATTAGTTAAATAAAGTCCACCTGTGTGCAATCTGTCACATGATCTGTCACATGACCTCTATATATACACCTGTTCTGAAAGGCCCCAGAATCTGCAACACCACTAAGCAAGGGGCACCACCAAGAAAGCGACACCATGAAGACCAAGTAGAGGGGACCAAGTTGTGGAGAAGTACAGATTAGGGTTGAGTTATAAAAAATATTTGAAACCTTGAGCACCATTTAAATCCATTATTAAAAATGGAAAGAATATGGCACTACAACAAACCTGCCAAGAGAGGGCCACCCAGCAAAAGTCACGGACCAAGCAAGGAGGGCATTAAACAGAGAGGCAACAAAGAGACCAAAGATAACCCTGAAGGAGCTGCAAAGCACCACAGCGGAGATTGAAGTATCTGTCCAAAGGACCACTTTAAGCCGTACACTCCACAGAGCTGGGCTTTATGGAAGAGTGGTCAGAAAAAAGCCATTGCTTAAAATAAAAACAAGTAAACACGTTTGGTGTTCGCCTAAAGGCATGTGGGAGGCTCCCCAAACATATAGTAGGAACACTGGTCAGATGAGAATAAAATGTAGCTTTTTGGCCATCAAGGAAATTGCTATGTCTGGCACAAACCCAACACCTATCATCACCGTGAGAACACCATCCCCACAGTGAAGCATGGTGGTGGCAGCATCATGCTGCGGGGATGTTTTTCAAAACTGGTCAGAATGGATGTCATAAGGTGAATTCACCAATTTGTAAGTCGCTCTGGATAAGAGCGTCTGCCAAATGACTTAAATGTAATGTAAATGTAATTGAAGGAATGATGGATGGCGCTAAATACAGGGAAATTCTTGAGGGAAACCTGTTTCAGTCTTCCAGAGATTTGAGACTGAGATGGCGGTTCACCTTCCAGCAGGACAATGGCCCTGAGCATACTGCTAAAGCAACACTCGAGAAACATTTAAATGTATTGGAATGGCCTAGCCAAAGCCCTGACCAGAATCCAATCGAGAATCTGTTGTATGACTTAAAGATTGCTGTACAACAGGGGAACTCATCCATCTTGAAGGAGCAGTTTTGCATTGAAAAATGGGCAAAAATCCAAGTGGCTAGATGAGCCAAGCTTACAGAGACATACCCCAAGAGACTTGCAGCTGTAATTTCTGCAAAAGGTGTCTCTACAAAGTATTGACTTTGGGGGGGGGGGGGTGAATAATTATGCACACTCAAGTTTTCAGTTTTTTTTGTGTTATTTCTTGTTTGCTTCACAATAAAAAAATATGTTGCATCTTCAAAGTGGTAGGCATGCTGTGTACATCAAATGATTCCATTTCCCCAAAAAATACATTTTAATTCCAGGTTGTAAGGCAACAAAATGGGAAAGATGCCAATGGGGGTGAATACTTTCGCATGGCACTGTACAACAAGTCCTCCCCTTCTTTGAATCTTTCCTTATGTTATTTTTTCCCCTAGATGAAAAGCTTGCAAAAACATCTGAGGGAGATTCAATCCTAAAAGTGATGAGACACTACGGTGGGGCAAAAAAGTATTTCGTCAGCCACCAATTGTGCAAGTTCTCCCACTTAAAAAGATTTCGTCATAGGTACACTTCAACTATGACAGACAAAATGAGAGAAAAATATCCAGAAAATCACATTGTAGGATTTTTTATGAATTTATTTGCAAATTATGGTGGAAAATAAGTATTTGGTCACCTATAAACAAGCAAGATTTCTGGCTCTCACAGACCGACCTGTAACTTATTCTTTAAGAGGCTCCTCTGTCCTCCACTCGTTACCTGTATTAATGGCACCTGTTTGAACTTGTTATCAGTATAAAAGAAACCTGTCCACAACCTCAAACATTCACACTCCACTATGGCCAAGACCAAAGAGCTGTCAAATGACACCAGAAACAAAATTGTAGACCTGCACCAGGCTGGGAAGACTGAATCTGCAATAGGTAAGCAGCTTGGTTTGAAGAAATCAACTGTGGGAGCAATTATTAGGAAATGGAAGACATACAAGACCACTGATAATCTCCCTCGATCTGGGGTTCCATGCAAGATCTCACCCCGTGGGGTCAAAATAATCACAAGAACGGTGAGCAAAAATCCCAGAACCACACGGGGGGACCTAGTGAATGACCTGCAGAGAGCTGGGACCAAAGTAACAAAGCCTACCATCAGTAACACACTACGCCGCCAGGGACTCAAATCCTGCAGTGCCAGACGTGTCCCCCTGCTTAAGCCAGTACATGTCCAGGCCCATCTGAAGTTTGCTAGAGAGCATTTGGATGATCCAGAAGAAGATTGGGAGAATGTCATATGGTCAGATGAAACCAAAATAGAACTTTTTGGTAAAAACTCAACTCGTTGTGTTTGGAGGACAAAGAATGCTGAGTTGCATCCAAAGAACACCATACCTACTGTGAAGCATGGGGGTGGAAACATCATGCTTTGGGGCTGTTTTTCTGCAAAGGGACCAGGACTACTGATCCGTGTAAAGGAAAGAATGAATGGGGCCACGTATCGTGAGATTTTGAGTGAAAACCTCCTTCCATCAGCAAGGGCATTGAAGATGAAATGTGGCTGGGTTTTCAGCATGACAATGATCCCAAACACACCGCCCGGGCAACGAAGGAGTGGCTTCGTAATTAGCATTTCAAGGTCCTGGAGTGGCCTAGCCAGTCTCCAGATCTCAACCCCATAGAAAACCTTTGGAGGGAGTTGAAAGTCTGTGTTGCCCAGCAACAGCCCCAAAACATCACTGCTCTAGAGGAGATTTGCATGGAGGAATGGGCCAAAATACCAGCAACAGTGTGTGAAAACCTTGTGAAGACTTACAGAAAACGTTTGACCTCTGTCATTGCCAACAAAGGGTATATAACAAAGTATTGAGATAAACTTTTGTTATTGACCAAATAGTTATTTTCCACCATAATTTGCAAATAAATTCATTAAAAATCCTACAATGTGATTTTCTGGATTTTTTTTCTCATTTTGTCTGTCATAGTTGAAGTGTACGTATGATGAAAATTACAGGCCTCTCTCATATTTTTAAGTGGGAGAACTTGCACAATTGGTGGCTGACTAAATACTTTTTTTGCCCCACTGTATTTAATTAGCTCTGTCTGCCCCCTTCGTCAGTGTGTAATTCATGAAAAGTGCCAGGCTCGATAAATTGCATCAACTTTCCTAATGACAAACTAAAGCAAGTGTCAATAATGGCTTCCTGCAGGAGATGGAGTGCAGCTGCTCAGTGAGTCTCAGTAGGACGAGTGCCTCGCAGCACATCAGTTCTCAACCTGCGGTGGCGCTAATTACAGACGTGCTCGTTTAAACACAGTCCCCGAAAACAAAGAGACGAGGAGCTGATTGTTTCATTACCGGGGTCGCTTACCGCTGTTGCCATGGCAGCGTGACTCACGCCCGCCCAACACAAGACGTGGCCTGGGGTGATTACAGGGTTTTTGTGTGTGTGAGGAGCAAGGGGGCGTGCTGTCGCCCCGTTGATGAGCACCATAGGAGAACTGGACGCTACTGAGCGTCCAGTTCGCACGTGTTGTGCCATTTTAAGGTAATTCGTCACAAATTCTCCTGAAATGTCTTGACATTTGTCATGGCCATACTTGATGTGTACAGATCAAGTGTCATCATTTGCCACTTTATGCCACCTGTCACTTGCTTGAAAGCATCATGTACATAACCTTCACTCACAGGAGGTTGGTGGCACCTTAATTGGGGAGGACGGGTTTGTGGTAATGGCAGGAGCGGGATAAGTGGAATGGTATCAAATATATCAAACAAATTGTTTTCCATGTGTTTGATGCCATTACATTTGCTCAGTTCCAGCCATTATTATGAGCCGTCCTCCCCTGAGCAGCCTCCACTGCCTTCACTATAGGTGTGCACAGCTCTGTGCATGCATATGACACAACATAACACAGAAATCCTTGGACCCAGTGCAACCAAAAATGTACACCAACAGAATGTTAAGACCAAGAGACAGGAAAGTGACAGGGACACTACTCTGGGAGAAGTCCAATAATGTTACCTGGAGGACGAGGTGGGGTCGGTGGTCTGCCTCTGAATCTTGGCCTGCTGGCCCAGCCTCTCCCTGAGAGCCGTCTGCACCTCAGCAGGGATGTCTGGGGATGTCTGGCTGATCTTCATGGCCGCCTCTAGCAGCTTCACAGAGCTGCAACGCCCGTTCACCTTCACCACTGGCACAGGCTTCATCTCCTCCTCCATCGGTGCCACCTTGTGGAGGGGTGTGACGGGCAGGGGGGCTGGCGGAGGGGCCTCAGGGAGCCCGACACGGGGGCCATTGTCGACGTGGGACGAGAGGGCCTTGCTCCTCCAGATGGGCCAACACAGCTTCCAAAAGACAAAGAGAGAGACTACCAACAGGGCGAGTCCACAGAAACCCACGACAACAGCAAGGAGACTGATAGAGATGTCTACGAGCGACCATAGAGATCAACAGTGACAGATAGAGGGAGAGAGAGGACGGGCAAGCGATGGACGGAGCGTGACAGACAAACATGGAAGAGAAAAAAGAGAAGAGAGAAAGCAAGCTGTAAAAGAGGAGGCTGCAAATGCCCTAGTTTGGTAAAGATCAGAGGAAGTTAGAAAGTCATACAGCGTCATTGCAAGACATTCACATGGACAGGAAAGACAAATAGCTCTTCATGGCCATATTTGATCAAGTTGACAAATCAACTTTCAGAAACCACAACCCCTTCTTCTACAACTATATATATTGGTTCAAGGCTTTATGCACAAACTAAGATTTACCTCGGGCTATTACAAAATGCATTATGCATTCCATTGTGTGCATGTTACACAATTGTATGGTTTCTTATAAATAAAGTTGGACAGTATACGCCTGTGTGTGGATTGCAATGTACAGGAGATATGTCCTTTCTCACTGATATTACTGCATGATGTCATGTTCTTTGCTGTGTTCTGTCTCCGTGTTATTCCCTCTCCTGTTGCTCATTCACTCTCACAAGGACACTTATGCTTTGTGGTGCACCATCTCAAAGCCAAAGCCTACATGAAAACAAGAATCCAGATCTATAGGCAACAATCAGTCCACTTTATATGACGTGACACTAAAAACATGTATTTCTTTTTCAGGCTAATAACTTTAACAGGCATGCTAGACTGCTGAGATTTACAGTTCATTTGAATTTGTTTGCAAATGTAAGTGTAGTTATGGAAATTACACAAGCTCTGTAGGCCTAGGCAGTTATCACTTCAAGTAATATAAGACATTATGTAACTGTGTTGTAATTATCACGGATTTAACTCAATTTAGTTTAGAAGAGCAACAATCTACTGCAATAAATGCAATCTAGCTGATTGATTGACTGACAGACTGACTGACAGACCAATTGAATTTCCATCTGTTAGGCTTTTACTCAAAATCAGAGACATTATTGCATCAGAAACAACACTGCTACCTCACATCAACCCAGAGGGAATAATGACATGTTACGATATAGCTTATTATTTATGGTAAACTCTACAAAAAACATATGTAGAATTTAGAACTGTTTCAACATCTTATCCAAGCCTTACCATAAAATGAAAAGGCTACAACATTACTTTCGCCAAATCAATGAGAGAGACATTATTAAGCAAATAAATGGGTTTATTTGACAGAAGGGAATCTATGTTTAGAGCACGAACTGGTAGCCAACAGTATGACTAATTTCAGACATGCCGGTCAGTTGGCGCATGGTGGAGTGAATGAAGGCAAGATCACTGAGAACACATCTCCTCTTTCAACAAGCTATCAGTCACACACACAATCAGACTATCACACCATCAGATTGCACACGCCAGAACCAAGCACAATGACATGGGAAAACGAGCATACACTGATGCTGCAACGGGTGCAGTCTTTTCCCTTTGCAGACACAGATGTTTCACCTGTTGAGCGTAGCTCAAAGCGACATGAGGACACAGCACAACCTCCAGGATTATTAAGCATTTTAAACATGTTTTCCCATAGAAGTTATTCTAGTCCTATACTTAGTCGCGCATTTTATATGATTATATTGCAGCGCTTCAAGGGGAAAGTTGAGTAGGCTGAAGTTGAACTTAACACGCATTTTACTGTTCAACTCATCATTCTCACACAACCTTGTGCACCAGGTTGACGCCAGAGGAACCAAACCATGACACAAGAGGGATGCAAGCTTTAAGGAGAGGGATAGGAAGAAAACGTTGCTTTTGACCTATTTACCTGCGCTCCCTTTACCTTGTATGTTGCTCTCCAAGGGAAATATAGCCGAGCATTTCTCCCCATCTACATGCCCCGCTAGACAGAGCTCCGTGACGATCTGAAGGGCCCTTTGGCACAAGCTGAAGTTGTCCTCCGTTCGGACACTCATGTCTCTTCTGTTAAGCCATTGCACGCTGGAGGAGCCGGGTGGGCGGTGATTCATTTGGCCACCTTGCGCGCCGCTGAGTGCAGCCTCTCCGCGCCAAAGATCAGAGCGCACGAGGCGTCCACATCCATATCCACTGCGCAATGCCGGGACTGATTTACAGCGCGCTTCTTGTGTTTGAACAAAAGATTCTTCAGCACTTAGTGTCCACCAGCCACTGTCCAATAGGAATGAAGCACCGGTTAAGCAAGACCCTAGTGTTGGAATTACACGCTATTGCGCTGACAAATAGCCTATTTAAAATCATTAGATTTGGACTAATACCAGTGAAGCTTGACATTACTTCTGTGAATGCCCACAATTTCAAGCAGAAGCCTGAATAGTCTTCCAAATATTATTCCCGGTGCCTAAAGTTTACTATAATGACATCTACAAATACTATTTTAAATTATTAACCTTGGTTGAATAATAAAGATTAGGTTCCTCAACCTACATTATACTACTCTTTTTTTGAGAGGACAAATATTCCTTTCAGAAACACATAGTCATGTTAATATCAACCTAATACCAGAATCTTAATTAGCCAACTGAATTACCAAAAGAGCCCACAGATATTGAAAGGGCAAAGTAAGAACAGTATCAACAAAATAGTCACAGGGGACAACAGCTTGAAATCGAATATTACAGTACCAGTACAATTCAAAATTTTAAATATGTGAATTACATATGCAACAACGCAATCAGTTTCCCAGCCACAGAGCCATGAAAAGGTCGGTTTTTTTCATGAATATTAATATATTTTGGGAACATGCATGGGGCAGTTTTCACTTATAAATGAATTTATGCAATTGCTAAAGTAGGATTCTTTGCCAAGAATCTATAATGCAACACAATGACAGCTCATGACCAGGAGGAGGTAAGGTGCCACTCAGGCAACGGCAGAGGCAGACAGTCTCCTAGACAACAGGACAGTAATAACGAGCAGCTTCCTTGGGAAAAATTAACTTCCCTTATCAGTGTTTGCTGAAACTGTTGAGAGCGATGGTGTATGGGCAGAACTGGCCCCCACATTGTTCGTTCATCTCTCTCTCTCTCTCTCTCTCTCTCACACACACACACACACACACACACACACACACACACACACACACACACACACACACACACACACACACACACACACACACACACACACGCACGCACACACACACGCACACACACACAAACACACACACACCGTCTCTTGCAGTCTTGGTAGGCAAAGGGGCAAATATTTAAATATGGGTGATAAGGCAACTGTCAGGGACTAAGGGCTTGAATACTAATAGTGTAATCTAATATATTTTTACTAGCAGTCACAGGGTACCACTCTCTGACAGATTTCCACTGGAACATTCTCTGAACATGTCCTTGACTGTGCCCAAAGGGTTGTGTAAGGACAACACTGACTTCTATTTGTGAGACTATTTTGTCTGTCTCTATCTTATGTCTTTCTCTGTATGGTCTGTCCCACTGATAGCTGCATTCATCACAACGTCCACTGTAGCCATATTCTACAGTCACATTTACATTCTACAGGCATATTCTAACAACTTGTCAAGTAGTCTAGGTGAATGGAATAAGGCGGAGTCAGGCGCAGGACACAAGTATGAGTAAATCCACGATATTTACTAAAATTCAACAATAATCCAACTAGGATAAACATGAACAATCCAGATCACGTATACGGAACATCTTGACAAAAACAATCACGCACAAAACAACAGGGGAAGCCAGAGGGTTAAATAAGGAACACTGATTATCGAATGAAAACCAGGTGAGTACAATGAAGATAAAACAAAACGAAAATGAAACATGGATCAGTGGTGATGAGAAAGCCGGTGACGTCGACGGCCGAACGCTGCCCGAACAAGGAGAGGGACTAACAACGGCGGAAGTCGTGACACAACTATATTCTTTAAAGACGTCCTCCAGTGATTTTTGAACTATATGTTGAATGAATATGTTGACTTTTTTTTATCCCAAGTATAAATACAGTGAAGTACCACACTAAAGGGTACAAAATAAATATTTTTCAGGTAAATGTTGTTTTTTAGACACCTGCAAACTTCAAGGAGGCCGGGAGGGCATTCAAGGATCTGGTCTGATGGGAATCCATGACGTCATCAGCCTTCCCCCTTGATTGAGTAAATATAGAGGACAAAAGAAGAAAGGCCCACCCCCCCACTTGTGCTGTCATGACATACCTGGACCACCTATTGTGATGTTACTTTTGTTAAGTAAACCAGGTGTTAAATGAGGTGAAGAGGAGACTAGAGTACCACTTTAAAATAGTTTATTTTGATGGTGTTACGACTTCTGCGGTCAACGTCACTGGCTTTCTAGCCATCGCCGCTCCATTTTTCATGTATCCATTTGTTTTGTCTTGTTCCCTGTAAACCTGGTTTTCATTCCCCAATCAATCTACATGTATTTACTCCTCTGTTCCCCATCATGTCTGTGTAAGATTGTTTGTTGTTACATGTGTATTGTTGACGCGCCAGACTGGCTTGTTTTTTCCGTGGTGGCTTGCATGGCGTTGTAGCCTTTTGCTTCTTAAGTCTTGTTCACATTGGCAGTTTGAAGTGACTCGATCCTATATTGTATCTTATTTGTATCCGTTCTTTGTCCTGCAGTCTGGATAGCCGAAAAGCACATGGAATTGGCTATTTCAAGCCACATTTCAAACCACCTTCATATATTGTTGCTTGCTAGCTCGTCTAGTCTGTTGACAGTTTGACAAGCACATGTCACATCTTATCCTTTGAGGCTATAAAAGTCTCCTGACAGTATGAAAACGTCCATGGAAAGCATTTTTGTCACCTTAGCTTGCTACATTCTGTAACTTCTAAGTGATAGGATGCTAGAGTACCACCGATCAGCCTACACCACTGTGCACACACCCATCGTTACTATGACAACTAGCTTAGGCATGTCAGCAAATGACTGCTGTCTGAACACACAAATCCTATGTGGTCACATGTAACTTACAGTTTGGACAGTCAGTATTCCAGAACGGATTTGAAAAACAAGCCTGATTTGAGCATTTACGCCTACAGTGTGAACAAGGTTTTAATGGCACTGGTTTTCTGGCGCTTCAGAACAGATTTTAGTGGGGACTTGGGTAGGCCCAAAAAATGTACACACATTTGTAAGGCAATGTAAAAGGCAACCTAAACACAATCTAATTTCAACCAAACTTTAAACCAAAATGATAAATGGAGAGTTTCATACTTGCGTCTGTCACTGGAAAAAGGTCTGATCCTTTACAGCGATTTGGTGAGGAGATCCCTCAATTAAGAAGGCGACCGAACCCTCATTCTCCAGAATTAATCCATGTGAGAGAACAAGATGATTCTCTGCAATAAAAGATTGGACAACATAATGCCAATTGTTTATACAATTAGAATACCTTTCTCAAATACCCATGATCAAGAACAAGGAGTTGCTTATGTTGTGAAGGGTCGTCCTCACCGTCATTACTTGGTTGCTTGTGCTGCGTTTTAGCCTTTTGCTTCTTGGCAGCAGTGGCAGAGTTTTTCTGGTGCGTTGGGACATATTTTTGGGGGGCTTGGGTAAACCTTTGCCTGAAAATAAACATGCAGGTGTAAAATAACATCCAGCCCTCTTCTGTGTTATGTCTTTACATTTTATTGAAGTGGAAGAAGACTTAAAAAAAAGTAAACCTAAACATATTACCAAACTTTAAACCAAGATTTTACAACATGCCAAAGTTAACATACCAAGCTCCTACCCCCGAGCCTGGAAATCCAGACGTTTGGTTCACTACACTTACAATGGTGAAACATGGAGTGATTCCATCTGGTTTGAGGCTACCTTCCCACTAGCCACACACTCGATTTGAAAGGGTCAGTTTAAGTAATACAGTACAATGTCCTTCCGGTCAATCAAAAGGCAAGGTGGTTGTTCAGTGGCTAGGGTTTAGGGACAAGTGGTTGGTAATCAGCATTGCAGACTACCATACTTACATAATTTGGCAGTAGTGGCTGGAGGTGAGAGATTACATTCCTCATGTGAATATACAGACTATATACAAGTAATATACAAGTAAATTGAATGTACGCAAACTGCCAATGCGTGTTTAAACATACCGGTTATTACACTTCACTGGCTTCAGGGATTTCTATGACTTCACATTGCTGTTTTGAATCTGAAAGGTGGTGGGTGGGTGGGTTGGTGGGGTGGGGGTGGGGGGTGAACAATTTAAGTCATTTTCTACTTTTTTTTGGTACTTTTTACTTATTGCATTTTCAAGTATAATGTATCTGCTATTTATCTAATGTCAGTTTTATCCTCAGAAGTATGAAATGTCTTCCATTTCAGAGAGGGTGTGGACCAATCCTTTATTGCTTTGTCCTATTGATTTGGGGGCCACCACACAGTTTGGTCTTTGATCCAGTACTCTGAAATTACACCTTCCTTCTCATTTTCCATCCACTCTGCTCTGGCCCACATCCTCTGAGATGACAACCTGGGGAAATAGACAGTCAATATAATATGTGGCCTAATTGCAAACCCAACTATTCCAATAGATGTGATCTTCCTTGGCAAAACTGTGCAACAGAGAGATCACTGTGTATTGCCTATGATGGGGCAGACACTGCCTTGTTGTGATAAGGCCCTGGGGATAAATAATTGATCTTGCATTTGCAGATAATTGAGATACTTGCAATGTTGTCTTTGGAGTCTTTGGAGGCACATGGAAGTAGCTCTCAGTTTGAGTATGGTCAATGACATCACAGACAAGGTTTCCATCGTCCCTTATTTCTTTGACAAATACATATTGGTCCTGGAGGAGGAAGCAACCATCTCATATGTTTTTCTTGATGCAAGGTTGGAAGTTCTTGGCAGAATGTTTCACTTTGCTTGATTCAGACAGTTACTTATACCAATGGATTATGCCAGTGACCGAGGTTGTCGGGCAAATTGTTTTTGGTTTTCTGAGATGGAGACAGTCTGTATGTTCTAGGGCGTCGTTCAAGGAAAATCAACATCCTCCTCACAACACCCAAGCACCTCATATGCATAGAATCCAATGGAAACCCTGAAATACAAGAAATTTCAGCATCTATCAATGGAGATGTATATCTCTCCACAGTCCCCAGGTCCAGAACAGAGGCTGAGAAATGCACAGTATTAAATAGAGCCACAACTAAATGGAACTCTGCCACCTCCGGTAACTCAAGCTAGCAATTAAACCAGATAAGAAAAACTATGAAAGGACACTTTACGGCACGGCAGGGACTGTGAAGAGACACACAGACATTTTTATGCATGTTGTGTTGTATTCTGCATTGCATTATTATCGAGGCACAAGGCGAGACCCAGATGCAGACACAGGAGGCAGATGGTTGGAGTCTTACAATGTTTATTAATCCAAAAGGGGTAGGCAAGAGACTGGTCGTGTGCAGGCAAAATGTCAAAACCATTTCAGAGTCCAACAGGTACCGAAGGGCAGGCAGAATCAAGGTCAGGGCATGCAGGACGATCAGGCAGGATGATCAGGCAGGCGGGAAAGTTGTCCAGAGTCAGGCAGGGGTCAAAACCGGGAAGACAATCAATAGAGAATAAAAAGGGAGTACGGGGAAAACACGCTGGTTTACTTGACTAAACATACAAGACGAACTGGTACAGAGAGACAGGAAACACAGGGATAAATAGACTGGGGGAAACAAGCGACACCTGGACGGGGTGGTGACAATCATAGGGACAGGTGAAACAGATCAGGGCGTGACTATTATGTATTGTATTATGCATGTGATACGTGGTTGGGATATGGCTGTGATATGTGGTTGTCTCGCCTGGCTATCTTAAGATAAATGCACTAGCTGTGGGTCATTCTGGATGGGAGAGGTTGCTGAATGGCTAAATTGTAATGTAAGTGTAGTGCTATGTTCACTGAGATTACCAAACATTAGGAATACCCTAATATTGAGTTGCACCCCACCCTTTTGCCTTCAGAACAGCCTTAATTTCTTGGGGCAGGGACTCTACAAGGTGTCGAAAGCATTCCACAGGGATGCTGGCCCATGTTGACTCCAATGCTTCCCACCGTTGTGTCGAATTGGCTGGATGTCCTTTGGGTGGTGGGCCATTCTTGATGAACATAGTAAAATGTTGAGTGTGAAAAACCCAGCAGCATTGCAGTTCTTGACACAAACCGGTGCGCCTGGTACCTACTACCATACCCAGTTCAAAGTCAGTAAATCTTTTGTCTTGCCCATTCTCCCTCTGAATGGCACAGATACACAATCCATATCTCAGGTTAAAGCCTTGAGACAATTGTCTCAATTGCCATGTATTCTTATAATCTCCACCCGACACAGCCAGAAGAGGACTGGCCACCCCTAAGAGCCTGGTTCCTCTCTAGGTTTCTACCTAGGTTTCTGCCTTTCTAGGGAGTTTTTCCTAGCCACAGTGCTTCTACATCTGCATTGCTTGCTGTTTGGGGTTTTAGGCTGGGTTTCTGTATAGCACTTTGTATCATCTGCGGATGTAAAAAGGGCTTTATAAATACATATGATTGATTTGAAGTGGATTAAACAAGTGACATAAATAAGGGATCATAGCTTTCACCTGGATTCACGTGGTCAGTCTGTCATGGAAATATGTTTTGTATACTCAGTGTATATTGAATATAGGATGAAAATCTGACAATGATTAAACAGTGAGAATATGCAGAAATTTCTCAAATATGATGAAAATGTGATGTTGATCTGATGTTGCATGTTTATTGCATTTACAACACCACATAACATGAATTGTGTTGTAATTTCCACATAGATTCTACATGACATTTTCAACCATTCTAAGTGGAATTTTTAATGCAATTTCAACATATACATCGTTTTTATGATTATGTTGAAATTAGATTGATGTAACAACCTGTTAGTCATTGTTTTAAAGTTGAAGTTTTAGCATAATTCCAATGTTTGCAACGCTGGTTGAAATGGTATGAAAACTACTGGTTGATTACTTTTTTGAAAAGCTAAATGTGATTCAAACATAGATTCATCGTCACAATATGTTGAAAAATTACATTGAAACAATGTTGCTTCAACCAGTTTCTCCCCAGTGGGTATTGAGGTTGTTGATGGAAAAAAAACAAGAGTTTTGCATTAAAATATGTCTATTTTGGGGCAGAGCCAGCTAGACCAACAGAGATTGAAAAAGGCTGAAATTGCTACTTAGAATGAGGCAGGAAAACAGCACTTAGAGTCATAAATCATCTGAGATTTTCTGGCAGCTGCGAGTTGAGAAGATCCCTGTTAAACACCATTGTTTGTAAGGCAGAGAGAGACCTGTGATGACTATTAAATGATGGAGGCAGGCTTTTATGCTGCATAAATACAGGAGTGAGACAGCCCAGCTTACGGACATTGAAGGAGGATGGGGGAAAACAGGTCTGTTAGCTTGGAGGACTAAAGGGTTATGTGAATGTCAAGTGTCAAGTGAAATATCAATGGATTTGTCAGTGAACTAACTAAGAGTAAGAGAGGTGTTCCGGTTCCTAAATGTATTCAAGGACATGCTCAATGACATTTACTTGTTTCTCCATGAGCCGAAAAAATGCTTTAGTAAAGGAGTGGTGTGTCATTTCTGTATAAACCAACAGTAATTGTCATGAGAAAGAGTAACTTTTTAAACACCGAACCTTAGTAGTGAAAGCCAGCCTCCCTCTGGGTCTTGAATTGATGCCGTGGAATTGCATCCGTTGACATTAACTGAGGCTGAGGAACGATTTAATCATTATCATTCATGACCAGAAACAGAGAGGCCTCCATCTCTCTGTGTTAAACACTGAAACAGAATCACAGCCCGTGTGTGCCAGTCAAATTACAGCTGTAATTGATTATTTGGGAGACGATGACAAAATCAGAAATCTGGTGCAAAACACATTTCGGGAAGAGCTCTGGCTTATGCAAGAACGAACAGGCATGAATACCAAATAGACTTCACTTCACTTTTAGAAATGGTTGTATAGAGACAATCCAGAACATGGTGTTCGCCAGCTTCCTGGGAGGCGTGAGGAGTTTTAGGCACAGCCCCTTAATGACTATAGAAAGAAGTTGTGCCGGACTGCCACTGGCGGAGTATAATGAATGTTCTCATTTTCAGCCGTTTTCAATTTGTGTCATTATGGCCCCCGGCCGCTGCCACATCGCCACAATGTTAAGTTCAGCAGTGAGGTTAGATCAATTTGTTTGCTAAACAGTATAATTGTGCTTTAGCTCCATTGACAGCACACTCTTAAAAGGGCCAATTTGAGGAACATGGAGAGAGTCTCGCACAGAGAAGCCAAAATTGCTCTCTTCTGAAATTGCACAGCAAAACTATTCATTTGGAGAGAGAATTTATATATTTTCTCTAAACACTAAAAGCCATTAAATCTGGGATTTGTTGACATTTCAGTGAGGGCCTTTTTGCATATTTAAAATCCTGAACAATGTGCTGAGGATTATTTCTCAATATTTGCTCACCGGAGAGAATTAACCTGCTGTATTAATGTAATTTTTAGAAGTAAACACTTCTGAACTCCAGCTTCTGTTTCAGTGAACAGCTGTGTTTGCTGGCGTAGGGCACTGTTATCGTGAGACAAACATGTTGAAGTAGTTGATTTGGAGCGTATTGTACACCTTCTACCCAAATATTGGCGACAGCTGAAGTATGAAATCGACAGGATAGGCTAGGCATAGAGGTATGCGTCAACAAGCTACAATCGATGTGATTAGAGCTCTATAAAAATCTAATTCCCTTTGGTAAGGGACTATTTTATTTTAACAAAACATTGACGTCTTCTGACATTTAGCTGGACAAATGAGTTTTCTCCAGCACGCCTGTGTTACTGAGATATGAGGGGATGCCGAGTCACAAACCTATTGCTTCTGCCATCAGAGTCCCAGCAGACTTCCGAAGACCAATAACACTGTTCTGTTGTTGAAAGGCAATGATCCTAATAGACTATGTCCTCGGTCATTATTTAATGTCAAGCCTTACTGTACTTCAAAGGTTCCCTGTGTTCCTTGTCATGTCAATCAACCTCCGTTTTTTTCCGTGTCTATTTCTGTCTTATTCGTTTTCTTTGTTATTCACTCTTTATTGAAGTCACTGCCTTCCCTGATGAAGATGGTAGAATGTTTAGAGATTTGGTGACATACTAGGTGACAGATGACACAACAGAGCCATCGCTCCTAGCATTGGTTGTTAATCAACGGCTGTGTTAATGACTCATATAGATTCATCTGAAATCCTCTCCATCTCATGATTCAAGTACAAACACACACATGTGCACTAACATCAAATCAAATCAAATTGTATTAGTCACATGCGCAGGTGACTAATACGCATGGCTACAGATGTGAGTGCTACGGGTCTGTAGTAATTTAGTCAGGTTACCATAGTTTTCTTTGGCACTGGGACTATGGTGGTCTGCTTAAAACATGTTGGTATTATAGACTCGGACAGGGAGAGGTTGAAAATGTCAGTGAAGACAGCTGGTTGGTCAGCGCATGCTCGCAGTACACATCCTGGTAATCCATCTGGCCCTGCAGCCTTGTGAATGTTAACCTGTTTAAAGGTCTTACTCGCATCAGCTGCGGAGAGCGTGATCACACAGTCTTCCGGAACAGCTGGTGCTCTCATGCATGTTTCAGTGTTATTTGCCTCGAAGTGAGCATAGAAGTAGTTTAGCTCATCTGGTAGGCTCGTGTCACGCTCACGCACGTGCGCATACACACACCCTTGCATACTCCCACACACCCTAAACTCACTACTGTATAAAAGCAAGTCTTCATACTTTGCCTGTTGTGACACATCTCTTTATAAGAAAATAATACTTGCACCCCAGGTAACACAGCTTCCCAATGTTCCTTCTCATCTCAGCAACAGTCCTAATTAATATAGGGTTATGTAATGGCCTTGGCAGTGATTTACAGTAATTAGGCCACTGAAAGTTTAATTGCCAGGTCTGCTCCCAAGTCCACTGCAGTCAGACAACTCACTGAACTGGCTCATTGCCTTTAATAATACTGATACATACCACTGATGAAGCAGAACTTCTCGGTCATGGCAAAGAGAACATGGTTCTGACCGAAAAGGTTCTTTGTTCATGTGAAAAAGTAGACATGTAATATTGTACACTTACAGCATTTGCAATGCAATGAAAGATACTGTAAGTAAGATTCTTCAGGTGTTGCAGAAGTGAAATCTTGCTAATCTGGTATTCATCAGAACAAATGAGATTAAAGCCCAGTCTTATCTGGTTGTGCATTGCCAATGGATGTTGCTTTGACTGAAACGTCTGTTCACATTGTCAATGAAACTTAATCAACTAGTTGAGGCCTCCTTCACTGGCAAGTCTCACCCGTCATTTCAACTTGAGTGACCAGTCTGCATGAAGATTCGTTTTTTTATTTTTTTTAATCGCTTTGGTAATTTGTATATAATTGCAACAGGTGTAATGTCTGTAATCTAATGTAAGAAAATCAAACAAATGAAATGAATGAAAATAAACAAGGTTTGGCATTACAGTTATCGCTTTGGTACTATTTTCACAAGTATGTGGTACATTTTCACAACACTTAGTACAGAACTGGTCACAGAGCCAGTCTTTCATTCAGAACCTGTCATTGTGCATTCATTTTGATTGTAAATATATCACCACACAACCATTGATTTGAAATGTAATGAGAACATTAGTTTAAACACCGAAAGACAACATAATGATAGCTTTTCAATGTGGTCTTTTTAACTACCAGTTAATCCAATAGAAAACAATGCAAGATATGCGTTTCAAGTCACCCTTAGAAGTGCTTAAACTAATATGCTACAATACTGGAAATTACAACGTCTTTACGTTGGGTAATGTAAGTGTATTGCCTAACAAAAATGACAGAAAGTATAAGGGCACAAGGCGAGACCCAGATGCAGACACGGGAGGCAGATGGTCTGACTCTTTGTTATTTATTAAACAATCCAAAAGGGTAGGCAAGAGAATGGTCACGGACAGGCAAAATGTCAAAACAAGTTCAGTGTCCAGGAGGTACAGAGTGGCAGGCTCGAGGTCCAGGCAGAATGGTCAGGCAGGCAGGTACAGAGTCCAGGAGGTACAGAGTGGCAGGCTCGAGGTCCAGGCAGGCAGAATGGTCAGGCAGGCAGGTACAGAGTCCAGGAGGTACAGAGTGGCAGGCTCGAGGTCCAGGCAGGCAGAATGGTCAGGCAGGCAGGTACAGAGTCCAGGAGGTACAGAGTGGCAGGCTCGAGGTCCAGGCAGGCAGAATGGTCAGGCAGGCAGAATGGTCAGGCAGGCAGGTACAGAGTCCAGGAGGTACAGAGTGGCAGGCTCGAGGTCCAGGCAGGCAGAATGGTCAGGCAGGTACAGAGTCCAGGAGGTACAGAGTGGCAGGCTCGAGGTCCAGGCAGGCAGAATGGTAAGGCAGGTACAGAGTCCAGGAGGTACAGAGTGGCAGGCTCGAGGTCCAGGCAGGCAGAATGGTCAGGCAGGTACAGAGTCCAGGAGGTACAGAGTGGCAGGCTCGAGGTCCAGGCAGGCAGAATGGTCAGGCAGGTACAGAGTCCAGGAGGTACAGAGTGGCAGGCTCGAGGTACAGGCAGAATGGTCAGGTAGGCAGGTACGGAGTCCAGAAAACAGGCAAGGGTCAAAACCGGGAGGACTAGCAAAAAGAGAATAGAAGCAGGAGTACGGAAAAACACTCTGGTTGACTTGAAAAACAGACAAGACGAACTGGCACCGAGCGACAGGAAACACAGGGATATATACACCAGGGGAAATAAGCGACACCTGGAGGGGGTGGAGACAATCACAAGGACAGGTGAAACAGAAAATCTATGATTTCCATCATATCTATGCAATGTAGCCTAGTGGTTAGAGCGTTGGACTAGTAACCGGAAGGTTGCAAGTTCAAATCACCGAGCTGACAAGGTGCAAATCTGTCGTTCTGCCCCTGAACAGGCAGTTAACCCATTGTTCCTAGGCCATCATTGAAAATAAGAATTTGTTTTTAACTGACTTGCCTAGTTAAATAAAGGTAAAATAAAATAAATAAATGTGTAATCGAAGGTGTGATCAATGAAGACATCCTCTACAATTAATCATGCAGAAGAACGTTACATTTTTCAGATATGATTGCAACATGGTTGTACCGTCTGTAATCAAATGTAAGAAATTAAATGAAACAAATGAAATGAGTAAAAATCAAACAAGTTTAGCACTAATTCATTTTCATCAAGCCTATCTTAAGCATTTGGGTATAAATTCTAATCCACATCTCAGTATATCTACTCATTGTTAATGTACAGTGGGGGAAACCTTTTGGCAAGGCAATTCCAAGCTTGACATTGGTCTGCATTGATGTCGTCTCATGCCTCATCCATGGCCAGAAGGAGGGTGGCACACATGGGGACAATCGATCGTACACCTTCCACCTCCATGCTGAAAATAATTCCTCAGTAGGGTTGAAGAAAGGAGAGTATGGGGGCAGGTATAGGGTCACCAAACGGGGATGGGCCCGAAGCCATGCCTGAACCACCTCTGCATCGTTGAGCCTGACACTGTCCCAAACATTGAAATGGGTAACCCCTTCCCCTTAACAGGCCTGCTCAATTTAATTGAGAAACACAATGTGGTGTGCAACGTTATAGGATCCAAGTAATGGCCTACGTCCTACCACACCATCTTCCGTGACAGCTGCAATGTGTTTCCTCCACGTTGTCCAGGCACTAAGACGGTCGCCAGTTGGCCGATGAGGTTCTGCCCATGGCACTGAGTTTTGGCCAGGTTGAAGCCCACTTCATCAACAAAGAAACTGTGTACTTGGGATGGTTCAATCAAGCACCATCACCCTCTAAAAATATATTTGGGTTAGTTATTTTTTACACTATAGTTACAATATGATATTGTGAAGTTGCATGTGCATCAAATAGTAACAGTAATACAGTATATAGTGCTGTACCTGAACATACTCTGCCCCCAGTTTTTTCACCTGATTTCTCTCAAAAGGCACAAGGTAAATGTGTTGCATAGATACCTGGTGGCTCTTCAAAAAGCGGACGATGTTTGGTAGGCTGATGGATGCCACATTGGCAAAGGTGTCATAGTTCTCCTCAATGGCCTCCTTTGTTTTGGACAGCTGTATATCATTCCTGGTCCTCACCATTTCCACCACTGCCAAATCCTGTTGGTTGGTCAGCACACGGCCACCACCATGGGGTCTTCTGTCGATTCTGAAGGTAGAACAGAGTATACTGTCAATTGATCATACTGTAAGAATACTGTAACATGTTTTGTGAATTTACACGCATTTATAATATGCACACTACCGGTCAATTGTTTTAGAACAACTCCTCATTCCAGGGTTTTTATTTATTTATACTCTTTCTATATTGTAGACATCAAAACTATGAAATAACACATATGGAATCATGTAGTAACCAAAAAAGTGTTCACCAGGCTCCCCTGCCTCAGCCGGATCACCAGGCTCCCCTGCCTCAGCCGGATCACCCGGCTCCCCTGCCTCAGCCGGATCACCCGGCTCCCCTGCCTCAGCCGGATCACCAGGCTCCCCTGCCTCAGCCGGATTACCAGGCTCCCCTGCCTCAGCCGGATCACCAGGCTCCCCTGCCTCAGCCGGCTCATCGGACTTTCATGCCTCAGCCGGATCACCAGGCTCCCCTGCCTCAGCCGGATCACCAGGCTCCCCTGCCTCAGCTGGCTCATCGGACTTTCATGCCTCAGCCAGATCACCAGGCTCCCCTGCCTCAGCCGGATCACCAGGCTCCCCTGCTTCAGCCGGATCACCAGGCTCCCCTGCCTCAGCCGGATCACCAGGCTCCCCTGCCTCAGCCGGATCACCAGGCTCCCCGGCCTCAACCGACCTGTCAGGTTCCCACGCCACAGTTGACTCGACAGGTTCCCGTGCCTCAGCTGAAGTGACAGGTTCTTGAGCATCAGCAGGGGTGACCGGTCCGCTCCTGATCCCCAGATTCGTCCCCTTTGACAGCGTCCTGCGGCTGGAGCCGTGTGTCGATGAGGGGACACTGTCACGTATACTCCCTCTCCGGCCTCTAGGTCATCAGGCTGCTGATTATCCCACACACCTGTCACCATCGTCTCACGCACCTGCGCTATATGACACTCACCTGGACTTCATCACCTCCTTGATTATCTTCCCTATATCTGTCACTCCCTTTGTTTTTTCCCCTCAGGTGTTATTGACTCTGTTTAATGTCGGTGCGCTGTTTGTTTTGTGTTCATTGTTTCTTTTATTTATTAAAACACACACTCCCTGAACTTGCTTCCCGACTCTCAGCCCACTCGTCACAAGTAGTCACCTGGAATGCATTTCAATTAACAGGTGTGCCTTCTTAAAAGTTCATTTGTGGAATTACTTTCCTTCTTAATGCATTTGACCCAATCAGTTGTGCAATGACAAGGAAGGGTGGTATACAGAAGATAGCCCTATTTGGTAAAAGATCAAGTTCATATTATGTCAAGAACAGCTCAAATAAGCAAAGAGACTTTAAGACATGAAGGTCAGTCAATACGGAAAATTTCAAGAACTTCAATTGCAGTCGCAAAAACCATCAAGCGCCATGATGAAACTGGCTCTCATGAGGACCGCCACAGGAATGGAAGACCCAGAGTCACCTCTGCTGCAGGGGATAAGTTCATTAGAGTTACCAGCCTCAGAAATTGCAGGCCAAATAAATACTTCAGATTTCAGGTAACGGACACATCTCAACATACACTGTTCAGAGGAGACTGTGTGAATCAGGCCTTCATGGTTGAATTGCTGCAAAGAAACCACTACTAAAGGACACCAATGAGAAGAAAAGACTTGCTTGGGCCAAGACATAAGAGCAATGGACATTAGACCGGTGGAAATCTGTCCTTTGGTCTGGAGTTCAAATTTTAGATTTTTGGTTCCAACTGCCGTGTCTTTGTGAGACGTGGTGTGCGTGAATGGATGAATCTCCATATGTGTTTTCCCCACCATGAAGCATGGAGGAGGAGGTGTTATGGTGTGGGGGTGCTTTGATTTTGACACTGTCAGTGATTTATTTATAATTCAAGGCACACTTAACCAGCATGGCTACCACAGCAATACGCCATTCCATCTGGTTTGGGCTTAGTGGGACTATCATTTGTTTTTCAACAGGACAATGACCCAACACACCTCCAGGCTGTGTCAGGATTATCTGACCAAAAAGGAGAGTGATGCATCAGATGACAAGTCCTCCACAATCCCCCGAACCTTAACCAAAATGAGATGGTTTGGGATGAGTCGGACCGCAGAGTGAAGGAAAAGTAGCTAACAAGTACTGAGCATATGTGGGAACTCCTTTAAGACTGTTGGAAAAGCAGTCCAAGTGAAACTGGTTGAGAGAATGCCAAGAGTGGCTATTTGAAGAATCTCAAATATAAAAATATATTTTGATTTGCTTAACACTTTTTTTGGTTACTACATGTATTATTTCATAGTTTTTTATGTCTTCACTATTATTCTACAATGTAGAATAATAGTAAAAATAAAGAAAAACCCTTGAGTAGTTGATCTTTTCAGATTGGGGTGAACTAATTTGGCAGCCTCTGCCATGGTAAGGCCTCTGTTTACCTTATGGTCAATGACGATGGCCCGGACTTCATTAGGCACAAATGTTCCCTGCCGTCTGCCTCCCTCTCTCTGATGTCCACCTGTCTGACAAGGCCCATGCCCACCTCTTTTTTTATTTAATTTTTTATTTTACTCCCTTTTCTCCCCAATTTTGTGGTATGCAATTGTTAGTAGTTACTGTCTTGTCTCATCACTACTACTCCTGTACGGGCCCGGGAGAGACGAAGGTCGAAAGCCATGCGTCCTCTGAAACACAACCCAACCAAGCTGCACTGCTTCTTAATGCAGCGCGCATCCAACCCGGAGGCTGGCCGGAGGAGACACTGTGCACCTGGCGACCTGGTTGGTGTCCATTGCGTCCTGCCCGCTGCAGGAGTCGCTAGTGTGCGATGAGACAAGGATATCCCTACCGTCCAAGCACTCCCTAACCCGGATGACGCTGGGCCAATTGTGCATCGCCCCATGGACCTCCCGGTTGCGGCCGGCTACGACAGAGCCTGGGCTTGAACCCAGGGTCTCTGGTGGCACAGCTAGCACTGCAATGCAGTGGCCTAGACCACTGCGCCACCCGGGAGGCTCCCCACCTCTTTGACCTCTTTGACGGGGCCCATGCCCACCTCTTTGACAGGCCCATGCCCACCTCTTTGACAGGCCCATGCCCACCTCTTTGACCTCTTTGACGGGGCCCATGCCCATCTCTTTGACAGGCCCATGCCCACCTCTTTGTCGGGGCCCATGCCCACCTCTTTGACCTCTTTGACAGGGCCCATGCCCACCTCTTTGACGAGCCCATGCCCACCTCTTTGACAGGCCCATGCCCACTTCTTTGTCGGGGCCCATGCCCACCTCTTTGACCTCTTTGACAGGGCCCATGCCCACCTCTTTGACGAGCCCATGCCCACCTCTTTGACGAGCCCATGCCCACCTCTTTGACGGGCCCATGCCCACTTCTTTGACAGGGCCCATGCCCACCTCTTTGACGAGCCCATGCCCACCTCTTTGACGGGCCCATGCCCACTTCTTTGACAGGGCCCATGCCCACCTCTTTGACAGGGCCCATGCCCACCTCTTTGACGGGCCCATCGCCACCTCTTTGACAGGGCCCATGCCCACCTCTTTGACGAGCCCTTGCCCACCTCTTTGACGGGGCCCGTGCCCACCTCTTTGACCTCTTTGATGGGGCCCATGCTGAGCATTTTTGATAGGGCACATGCCCACCTCTCTGACAGGCCCCTTGTCCTCGAGCTCTTTGATTTCTTCCTCTCCCTTGCTGTCTATCCCGCTCCATGTTGAAAGAAATTGCAAGTCTTCACACACACCCTTTTATAAGGTGACCAATTGTGGTTACCACTATGTGAAATCAATTAGCAATAACGAGTAATCATTATGTATGTATTAGATGTTTACACTATACAAACACATTTTTAGTTCTGTAGTTCTCAAAATCCATATATAGTAGGCAATCCAGTTAAGCAAACGGTTAAATTATTAACCATTAAGCACAGTTGGATTAAGTGATGGTCAAATGTATTTAAGCAAATGAGAAGAGAATCATATGAAAAACATTTCTTTATGAAAGGCAATTACTTTATATGAAAGGTATTTCACGATGAAACACTGATTAGGTTTGGTGGGAAGATCACGGTGTGATTTTATGTATTGAACTTAGTCAATTGAAGATGTGCTTAAAGTGTTTTGATGATCTGTTTTGAGTTATGTACTAGGAGTTGTGGAATTTTACCACATACTTGTGAAAGCAATAAAAAAAACTAATATAGAAACTTAATTAATATAACACTATTGTATGTATCTCTATGGATACAGCACTTCAAAGCAATGTTCTCAACAAGTTACATTTTCATACTCCAAGCCCATAAGTAATTTAGAGCAAATAATGACCTCAAACCGTTACAGCTTTATGGATATAATGACTTGGTATAATAATGTATAACAAAGTAGTTGACTGTCCAGGGAAGCTATTGAAGAATGTAGTGCGTCTACAGCAAATGCATATTAACTTTATGTTGATATCACACTATCTCTGTACATACTGCATATTAACTTTAGGTTGATATCACACTATCTCTGTACATAATGCATATTCACTTTAGGTTGATATCACACTATCTCTGTACATACTGCATATTCACTTAAGGTTGATATCACACCATCTCTGTACATAATGCATATGCACTTTAGGTTGATATCACACCATCTCTGTATATAATGCATATGCACTTTAGGTTGATATCACACCATCTCTGTATATAATGCATATGCACTTTAGGTTGATATCACACCATCTCTGTATATAATGCATATTCACTTTAGCCTCTTAAAGATCAGACCCTTTTTTTCTCCAATTTTCACCTATAAGTGCCTTTACTTCTCAGCATCTGGCCTGAGGAGACGGACACACACTCAGAGATGGACACACGTGGGAGCGTACACACACTCTCTCTAAGAGATGGACACGCACACACACTCTCTCCCAGAGATGGACACACTCAGAGATGGACACACTCTCTCTAAGAGATGGACACGCACACACACTCTCTCTCAGAGATGGACACACTCAGAGATGGACACACTCTCTCTAAGAGATGGACACGCACACACACTCTCTCTCAGAGATGGACACACTCAGAGATGGACACACTCAGAGATGGACACACTCTCTCTCAGAGATGGACACACTCAGAGATGGACACACTCTCTCTCAGAGATGGACACACTCTCGCTCAGAGATGGACACACTCTCTCTAAGAGATGGACACACTCTCTCTCCGAGATGGACACACTCAGAGATGGACACACTCTCTCTCAGAGATGGACACGCACACACACTCTTTCTCAGAGATGGACACACTCAGAGATGGACACACTCTCTCTCAGAGATGGACACACTCTCTCTCAGAGATGGACACGCACACACACTCTCTCTCAGAGATGGACACACTCAGAGATGGACACAACCTCTCTCAGAGATGGACACACTCAGAGATGGACACAACCTCTCTAAGAGATGGACACACTCAGAGATGGACACACTCTCTCACTCAGAGATGGACACACTCTTTCTCAGAGATGGACACACACACTCTCTCTCAGAGATGGACACGCACACACACTCTTTCTCAGAGATGGACACACTCAGAGATGGACAAACTCTCTCACTCAGAGATGGACACACTCTCTCACTCAGAGATGGACACACTCTATCTCAGAGATGGACACACTCTCTCTCAGAGATGGACACGCACACACACTCTCTCTCAGAGATGGACACACTCAGAGATGGACACAACCTCTCTCAGAGATGGACACACTCAGAGATGGACACAACCTCTCTCAGAGATGGACACACTCAGAGATGGACACACTCGCTCTAAGAGATGGACACACTCAGAGATGGACACACTCAGAGATGGACACACTCTCTCTCAGAGATGGACACACTCAGAGATGGACACACTCTCTCTAAGAGATGGACACACTCTCTCTCTGAGATGGACACACTCAGAGATGGACACACTCTCTCTAAGAGATGGACACACTCTCTCTCAGAGATGGACACACTCTCTCTCAGAGATGGACACACTCAGAGATGGACACACTCTCTCTCAGAGATGGACACACTCTCTCTCAGAGATGGACACACTCAGAGATGGACACACTCTCTCTCAGAGATGGACACACTCTCTCTAAGAGATGGACACACTCAGAGATGGACACACTCTCTCTCAGAGATGGACACGCACACACACTCTTTCTCAGAGATGGACACACTCTCTCTCTCAGAGATGGACACACTCTCTCTAAGAGATGGACACACTCTCTCAGAGATGGACACACTCAGAGATGGACACACTCTCTCTAAGAGATGGACACACTCTCTCTCAGAGATGGACACACTCAGAGATGGACACACTCTCTCTAAAAGATGGACACACTCAGAGATGGACACACTCTCTCTCAGAGATGGACACACTCAGAGATGGACACACTCTCTCTCAGAGATGGACACACTCTCTCTAAGAGATGGACACACTCAGAGATGGACACACTCTCTCTCAGAGATGGACACGCACACACACTCTTTCTCAGAGATGGACACACTCTCTCTCTCAGAGATGGACACACTCTCTCTAAGAGATGGACACACTCTCTCAGAGATGGACACACTCAGAGATGGACACACTCTCTCTAAGAGATGGACACACTCTCTCTCAGAGATGGACACACTCAGAGATGGACACACTCTCTCTAAAAGATGGACACACTCAGAGATGGACACACTCTCTCTCAGAGATGGACACACTCTCTCTCAGAGATGGACACGCACACACACTCTTTCTCAGAGATGGACACACTCAGAGATGGACACACTCTCTCTCAGAGATGGACACGCACACACACTCTCTCTCAGAGATGGACACACTCAGAGATGGACACACTCTCTCTAAGAGATGGACACACTCAGAGATGGACACACTCTCTCACTCAGAGATGGACACACTCTTTCTCAGAGATGGACACACTCTTTCTCAGAGATGGACACACACACACTCTCTCTCTCTCAGAGATGGACACACACTTACTCTCTGTCTGGATGAGCTGATCAGAACTGAGAGTGCCACACTGGGCTGTTCATAACAATTATGTCCACCCGGCTGCCATGCACAACCCCACAGGTGAAGTCATAATGGAGACCTGAGGCCGCTCTTTGCAGTCACAGCTATTTACATTAATATTGGAACCTGAGCTGTCAGGAGCATCTGCATGGAGGCCAGGCTAAATACCCATTCCACTGGTTAGAATTGGATACAGAATGCCAATGTATGTGAGGCTGTAAGTATATCACTGGTCACACTGTTGTGTTTATCTTGTCATCTATCAAGCAAGAGTGAAGTATGTATTCAATCTTTTGTTGACATCTTCATTAGTCGTCCTTTCAAATCTGAAATGCACGCGTGAGAAGAATTATCCCACATGCCTTTATCCTAGCCTTAGCGGACAGCCTCAGCTGGTTCAGTCTTTTATAACTAGTTTTTACACAGGGTTCAAATTGAGTTTATTCTGGAGAGGACAGTTCAGACAGATGAGATATATTGTGTCAAAACTTGCTAAGAATAGAAAGTAAGTACCCGCATTTACAAGACAGAGCTGATCTTACTCCCAGGAAAGGCCTGCTCGCTCCAAAGACGTCTCCATCACGGTTGACAACTCCTTGGTGTCCCCTCCCAGAGGTCAAAGAACCTTGGCGTGACCCTGAACAACACACTGTCATTCTCTGCAAACATCAAAGCAGTGACTCGATGTTGAAGGTTCATGCTCTACAACATCCGTAGAATATGACCTTTCCTCACACCGGAAGCGGCGTAGGTACTAATCCAGGCACTTGTCATGTTCTGTCTAGACTACTGCTACTCTCTGTTGGCTGGGCACCCATCAAACCCCTGTAATGTATCTAGAATGCTGCAGCACGCCTGGTGTTCAACCTTACTAAGTTATCCCCTCCTCCACACACTCCACTGGCTTCCAGTTGAGGCTTGCATCATCTTCAAGACCCGGACCTTACGAAGAAGCAAGGGGAACTGCCCCTCACTACCTTCAGGCTATGGTTAAACCCAACATCCCAACCCGGGCAATCCGTTCTGCCACCTCTGCTCTCTTTGCCCTCTCACCTCTACGAGAGGGCAGCTCCAGCTCAGCTCAGCTCAGCTCTGCTCAGCTCAGCCCAGCCAAAGCTCTTCTCTCTCCAATGGCACCCCAATGGTGGAACAAGCTTCCCACGTAATGTCAGGACAGCTAAGAGTACCTGCCCAGCTTCTGAACATCTGAAAAGCGAATTATTTAAATGGTATCTTAAATAAATCTCATAGAAATTATTTGAGAAACATATTTTTTGTGTCTGACTACAGAATAACATTTCTGAATCACTAAACATATGCAGTTGTGCTAAGTCTGCAGTCTGCCTGTTATTTTCAGAAGGGGATAAGTGGCCAGAACAACAAAGCTTAGCGTAAACAACTAAACTGTCTTTATATCTATTTAAATAAAATCCAATTTTATTGGTCACATACACATATTTAGCAGATGTTATTGCGGGTGTAATGAAATGCTTGTGTTCCTAGCTCCAACAGTGCAGTAGTATCTAACAGTGCAGTAGTATCTAACAGTGCAGTAGTATCTAAAAACGATTCACAACAATACGCACAAATCTAAAAGTAAAATAATGGAATGAAGAACAACACAAACATTTTGGGGGTAATAACGTAAGAAATAACACACAAAAAAAACAAAATACTGCAAAGTTGCTTACAACCAGAGCTGCCATATCTGTCTGCGTCATCGCCATAGAACAATTGTAAATAGTTATAGTTGAAAAAGTTTAGATAAATGGAAAGATTGATTGATTGCTTGATAGGATAGGATAGCTTGAACAGTTCAAGAGTTACAATTACTGTTGCTGGATAATTTTATGCTAATTTAAATTGTTATAATTTATAAGGATACATTTAAAAAAAAGTTGTTTTAATGTCTGTAACTGAAAGTACTAAAGAGCTGTAGCATTTAAAATGTCTAACACTGGGTTGTTACTAGCTTTCGTTAGCTCAAATGATTGGTACGTTTTCAAGTAGGGATCTACCGTAAGCTCACTCCACAGCTAGCTTGAAATGACGCAGATGGAGCAATCAAATGAAATCTTTTTCCATAGATCAACGGCTGGTATGTTGTCAAGGAGGGAAGTCATGTGGGTTTGCGAGCAGAGGATCACTGGTTTGAGCCCAGCATGAGGACAGGGACAGTGTGTGAAGCTATACTGTTAGCTGCACACTGACATACAGTTGAAGTCGGAAGTTTACATACACCTTAGCCAAATACATTTAAACTCAGTCTTTCACAATTCCCGACATTTAATTAGAATAGAAATTCCCTGTCTTAGGTCAGTTAGGATCACCACTTCATTTTAAGAATGTGAAATAATAATAGAGAGAGTAATTTATTTCAGATATTATTTTTTTCATCACATTCCCCGTGTGTCAGAAGTTTACATACACTCAATTATTATTTGGTAGCATTGCCTTTAAATGGTTTAACTTGGGTCAAATGTTTCGGGTAGCCTTCCACTAGCTTCCCACAAAAAGTTGGGTGAATTTTGGCCCATTCCTCCTGACAGAGCTGGTGTAACTGAGTCAGATTTGTAGGCCTCCTTGCTCGCACACGCTTTTTCAGTTCTGCCCACAAATTTTCTATAGGTTTGAGGTCAGGGCTTTGAGATGGTCACTCCAATACCTTGACTTTGTTGTCCTTCAGCCATTTTGCCACAACTTTGGAAGTATGCTTGGGAGACCCATTTGCGACCAAGCTTTAACTTCCTGACTGATGTCTTGAGATGTTTCTTCAATATATCTACATAATTTTCCTCCCTCATGATGCCATCTATTTTGTGAAGTGAACCAGTCCCTCCTGAAGCAAAGCACCCCCAAAACATGATGCTGCCACCCCCGTGCTTCACGGTTAGGATGGTGTTCTTTGGCTTGCAAGCCTCCCCCTTTTTCCTCCAAACATAACGATGGTCATTATGGCCAAACAGTTCTATTTTTGTTTCATCAGACCAGAGGACATTTCTCCAAAAAGTATGATCTTTGTTCCCATGTGCAGTTGCAAACTGTTGTCTAACTTTTTAATGGCAGTTTTGGAGCAGTGGCTTCTTCCTTGCTGAGTGGCCTTTCGGGTTATGTCGATATAGGACTCGTTTTACTGTGGATATAGATACTTTTGTACCGGTTTCACCAGCATCTTCACAAGGTCCCTTGCTGTTGTTCTGGGATTGATTTGCACTTTTCACACCAAAGTATGTTCATCTCTAGGAGACAGAACACGTTTCCTTCATAAGCGGTATGATGGCTGTGTGGTCCCATGGTGTTTATACTTGCATACTATTGTTTGTACAGATGAACGTGGTACCTTCAGGCGTTTGGAAATTGCTCCCAAGGATGAACCAGACTTGAAGTCTTGGCTGATTTATTTGGATTTTCCCATGATGTCAAGCAAAGATGCACTGAGTTTGAAGGTAGGCCTTGAAATACATCCACAGGTGCACCTCCAATTGACTCAAACGATGTCAATTAGCCTATCAGAAGCTTCTGAAGCCATGACATCATTTTCTAGATTTTTCCAAGCTGTTTAAAGGCACAGACAATTTAGTGTATGTAAACATCTGACCCACTGGAATTGTTGTACAGTGATTTATAAGTGAAATAATCTGTCTGTATACAATTGTTGGAAAAATTACTTGTGTCATGCACAAAGTAGATGTCCTTACCGACTTGCAAAACTACAGTTTGTTAACAAGAAATTTGTGGAGTTGTTGAAAAATGAGTTTTAATGACTCCAACCTAAGTGTATGTAAACTTCTGACTTCAACTGTATTTTTCACTGGTGCCATGACCCGGATTGGCAGTTGGGCTCAGCTCAACGGCCGGTGTCACTCACTGTAGCGAGTTTCGAAGGGGTAAGTGTAACGGAGTTAAGAATATACCGTAAACTCACTCCATTGCTAAGTTGAAAGGTTGCCGGTGGAGCTATCACATTAGATCTTTTTCGATAGCTCAAGAGGTTGTTTTCATTTTCATTCTCATTCAAACCCATGACAATTTATGCAAATTTAAAACGGTTATGTGTTTGCTAGCAGAGGAAGCTATACTGTTAGAAGCACACTGATGTCTGTTTTATTTGCATTGAATCTGTTACGTTTTATAAATTTATGCAAATATAATGGTTTATAGTTTATAAAGGGGCTAGAGAATGAATTTGAAGTTAGAACAGCTTGAACATTTTAAAGTTGGTCTTGTAGCTTAATTGGCCAAGGAGTTGGACCATTTTGAATAGCTATCGCTGTATTCCAAGTGTTCTCATTCAAACCCATGACAATTTATGCAAATTTAAAACGGTTATAGTTCAAAAAGTATAAATAGTATAAAAATCTGAATATCAATCAAAGTTGAGCCAGTCTGCACATTTCAACATTGTTGATAGCTCAAACGTTTCAAGAGGAGTAGTGTCTAGAATTTGTAAAAACAACTACAACAAAAAACATTCAAGTTTATGGCCATTGAAATGTATTGGAGGTCAAGTTAATATTGTTGTAGTTCAAAAAGTATGAATAACTTAAAGCAGGGGTGTCCTCTATTCATCGCTTTTGGAATTTTCAATGCTCCCTGTCACATGGAATGATGCTGGAGAGACGAAGCAGGTACGGGGAGTCAATATTTAATGAGGAACGAGACAGGAACAGCGTCAGCATACAAGAAAACAAAGACGAAAAACAATTAATGCAGAAGTGGGGAACAGAGCTGGGGAACTGACAAATATAGGGGAGGTAATAACAGGTGATGAGTGAGTCCAGGTGAGTCCAATATTGCTGATGCGCGTGACGAAGGAAGGCAGGTGTGCGTAATGGATGATAGGAGTGCGTGATGCAGGGCAGTCTGGCGCCCACAAGCGCGGGGGCGGGGAAGAGCAGGAGCAGACGTGACACTCCCTGAATGTGTAGCTTTCGTTTTGATCACTGTCAGCAAGCTGGACAGGGTGAAAAGAGTATACATGCAGGGCTATTATCATTTCTATGGCCCTGTGGGTAGGTAATTCAAGAGATGATAGGTGATACAGTATGTAAAGTATGAGAGCCTTTGCTGTCAGTCATCCAATGATTGATTTAGTCTCATGGCACCTTTTTGATATGAAGCGCGAGGGTCATGAGTTCATGTGAGACAATTTTGTCTACTATGTGGTTTATTGGGCTTTGATTATCCCACCTTAAATTTTTAAGCTGCAGGCTCAGACCCAAATTTGGAGATATGCATGTATAATTATACTGTATATAGCTATATGCAGGCCTAGCTGTTTGTTAGGGCTCTTTATGGGAGCTGTTCATGTGAACACCTCCACTGTGGCAATAACGTCAGGTTACAAGGCCTTCAAGTTTGAAGTCTGAATTGGCCTATTACAGCACACACTGCCCTGAAGCAGACGGCCTTCCCTTCCCCTAGCCAGTGCACAGCCAGACAAAAAGGTTTCTGCTGCAGTAATGTATTCTGCTTGAGGCCTTCCAATCAATAGTTGTGTCCTGGCTGCTCATCCGATCACACCCACAGTGACCGGGCCAGACAACTGAGAAAGCTCTTACTGTAATTTATGTCATTTGGTTACCGCTTTATAGAATGGATGCTGTAATATATGGTGTGTTCTAACAATGCTGTTATCCAGCTATTTCAGCCTTGGGTGTTGTAATACTACAGATGTAGGATCTTAATTTGACCACTACACCGCAGGAAATGCAGATGAGCGTTGTGATATACATAAATTCACTTAAAACCCACACTTACACAGAGTTATTACCATCAGTGCACTTTTCACATAGACTACTTTTGTCCAGCTAATAGCGTAACTACCAATCAAGCAACATTATGAACTAAATGTTCAAATCCTGTTGCAGTAGGATTTTTTTTGCTCTGACAAAACTGGTCAAATTAAGAACCTAAATATGTATCACTGCTGGTGTTTAAACAAATATTATGCTCAAACATAAAATTACTGCATTTCTGACAATGGATGGATAAGAATAGTCTGTCAACTTTAATTGAATTAGTCAGTTTATTTGCTTATAATCAATGAGGACTTCTGCTGTCTATATCAGTGTGTGCATCTTGTTCTGTGTGTGCAGGCATGCATGTGCTCTCATGCGTTTGTGTCTGTCCATGTGCGTGTGTATGTCCACTCCCCCACCCCCCCCAGCCAAGTGTGACTCAAGTGCAGACACTCACAATTTATTGAGCTGTCGCCATGGTTACCCCAGTGGTCAATATCAGGTTTGACTGATGGAACTCCTTCCAGGTGCACCAGGATTATAATTAAAAATTATAAACTGGGGTGGTTGGTTTTAGCCCTAAATGCGGATTGCCTGAAAGCTGTGATATATCAGACCGTATACCACGGGCATGACAAAACATTTACATTTATTGCATTGGTAACCAGTTTACAATATCAATATGGCACCTTGTGGTTTGTGGTATTGTGGCCAACATACCACAAACCCCCTCATGCCCTATTGCTTAATTAGAGCGTGCCATGGCGTTAATCTCCTTCCGCCGTTTTGTGAGCAGCTGCAGGTAGGCTGGTGCCTGCTATCTAGCTCCCAAGGAGAAAGAGCATGTCTCGCAGAGCATTTTTCAACCCAACCGCCGGTTCTGAGATCAAGAATGTGGATGCTGTGGTAATGGTGTGTCATGCAAGAGAGGATTTTGCCTGACGGGCCCTGTAAATAAAGCCGGGAACGGACAACCACACTTTCATTTATTCCATCTGGGCTCGCTTTGTCGAAGACATTGAGCGGAAATAATAAGACGTTTCCCTTGAGAAGAACAAGACGTAATGGCAACTGGATTTGTGTTGTGTTTGTGCATGTGTGTAGGCGTGTGCGTGTGTGTACACTGTGTACACAGTATGTCTGTGCTCTGCCAGTGCCACCATGTCTGATTCCAGTTCGCTGAGTTCAATTCCTCCACTGTCCTTCATGTTTAATGTCAGGGAGCGCCTCGAGGAATGGAATGGTGGCTTTGATTGCAAAACCTCATGCAGCAGGGTGATTCTCATGAAACTGGCACTTGGAAATAAAAACATTTGACAAAAAAGAAATACATCTTAAAAATGACTAAGATTAGGAGCTGTATTTATCTATTTCACAATTATTGTTATGTTTATTGATCAGATGTTACCACAATTTCCACAACAACCAAGTTAAAAAAACAACCGTTTTCAATGTCCAAAAAAGTTATAAACAAACATTGCTCCCCTACTGAAAAGGCCCGAGTTAAACATAACACTGAAAACAAATGTATTTCAAATCAAATTATTAAAATGTATTCGGTCATTTATCTCATTACCGCAACACATAACCTTTTCTGAAATTCTGAATTATTTGTGTATACATGTCATTTTTATGTACACATATTTGGATAAAGAACAGAAGGCATCAGAATAAGCCATAATTGCTAAAGAATACGTTTAATTTTTCCTAATATTTCCTAAATATTGGTGCATTACTTTAATGATAAGCAGCTTCTGGAGATAACAATGAATATTTCGGTAATGAGTGTTGCAGTTTGCCATTACATTGAGAAACTGTACTGAGCTCTATTCTATTTGGTCATCATCAAATTATGTAATTTGGGATCGTATTGGCAAATGGCAGAACACGATATGCCTATAAAGTATCTAAATGTGGGCTAAGGACCAAAAACTGGCTTGGGATATCAAACAAATGTATAGGTAAGTGCTAAAACAGGTACGCATTTTAAAAGTTTTACGGTAATGAGAAACAAGTCCACAGACACTGTGATTTTAGGTCATAAATATTACAGTTGAATGTAAACTTCAACTAGTATTTATGGAAAAACTACAGCAACACATTTGGAGTTTTATTCAAATAAGTTTGGTTTTTCTAAAGTAAAATTGTATAAAATGACCAGAGAATTTTTAATCCGGATGCGTTACTGTTACGGATACAGTTATCCTGTGTGTGTGTGTGTGTATCCTGTGTGTGTGTTTCTTTTCTCTCCTTCTCCCCTCACAGGTGAAAATCATCACTCCCCAATCAGTCAACAACCAATCATCAATCAGAAGACACACCTCCTCCAATTTCCTGACCTATCACAGTTCCTTCCCCATGGTTTAAAAACCCCATTTGTTTGTTCTAGAGCTCAGCTCAGCTCAGCTCAATCTCTCTGTAAATGCCATGTCTGTAGGTCTCTGTGTTTCACTCTCGCTTTGTGTCGTAACCTCTCTTTTGTTTAAGCACCTCATAGCACTTTGTCATCACCTGTGAGTATTGTTTTTGGTTATGGTGTTTGTGTTTGATTGCTGGTGGAAAAGGGGGAAACCAAGACAAGTCGCCCATGGGCATACACTACCCGTAGGTGAACTTTGTTAAATACACTAGTTAGAACTGGGCGGACCACCCACTGTATTTTTGGTTAGTTAGTTAGCTGTTGTTAAAGTAGGCTAGTCTAGCTTAGGGGTGTTTTTGAATACTTATTGTTTCTTTCCTTGGGTCCAGCCCAGCCCCTTTTCCTGCTCCCCCCATTACCGTGTGTTTATAAATAAACCTAGAGTTTGACGGTAGATTTCAGTTGTCGTGCTTATTTCGTTCTCACTTTTCCTTTGTCACAATAATAATTTGCATGAGTTATGTTACGAGTCTCATTACCATCCCCCCTAGACTGTCGGGCCAAAAGGGATTCGTAACATAAGTGGGGGCTCATCCGGGATATGTCATAACTGACACCCATGCCGCTCATGTAGATTGTTGTAGTGGTATAGTTCAGTGTTGAGCGTCATAGCTGAAGTAGCATTAGTGTTTGCTATTTCCTTTGGCACTTGTGAAGTAGTGTAAAAATGACTACTTTTGATTTGAAATCCTTTTTGGATAACCCTTCGTGGGAGGTTTTTGACAAATGTCGTAGAGTTGATTTAATGACCTTGGCTGACCATTATTCAGTATCGATTCCGCAGAGTTTAGTTAAGGCGGAGGTGAAACGGATAGTATTAAATGTATTGTTGGAAGAGCAGGTGCTTGTGTTACCGCTGCCTGAGCCTACTACCCCTGTAGCGGATGTTGCTGCTCCTGTAAGACCATTGGTGTCTGATAATGAGGGAGAGGCTAAAACACCAGCCACATTGTCCCATTTTGATCCACTCTCCCCACTGTCAAATGGTGATGCCAGGAGGGATGTCTGTTTAGCACAGTTCCAACTGGAGGTGGAAGAGAGAGCCCAAATTAGGCGAGAGACTCTCCAGTTGGAGATGTGTAAAATAGAGGCAGAAAAAGAACGAGAACAACGGCATTTAGAGATGTGTAAAATTGAGGCAGACAGATAACAAAGGAAGTTGGAGTTCAAAATGCGCCAGATGGAACTTGAGGCAGAGACAGCGAGGCTAGCCTCCGGTCCTACTGTGCCTGTTTGTGAGCCGTCCTCACCTGCTGTGTCCTCAAACACGTTTGACATTAGTAGGCAGATTGCCTTAGTACCTTTGTTCAGAGAGTCAGAGGTTGACTCCTATTTTTGTGTATTTGAGCGTATAGCCGTAGCATTGAAATGGCCTGAAGAGGTTTGGTGCCTATTACTTCAGTGTAAATTAACTGGTAAAGCCCAAGAGGTTTTGTCAGCGCTACCTCTGGAGGACAGTTTGAATTATGAAGTGGTCAAAGCTACTGTTCTTCGTGCCTATGAGCTTGTGCCTGAGGCATACCGACAGAGATTTAGGTCTCATAGAAAGTCTTCTAGTAAGACTTATGTGGAATTTGCTAGAGACAAGGGAAATCTGTTTGATAAATGGCATGCTGCTAGTAAGGTAACTGATTTCAACTCTCTCCGGGAGTTAATCTTGTTGGAAGAGTTTAAAAATTGCTTACCCGAACGCATTGTAGTTTACCTAAACGAACAGAAAGTATCCACCCTGGCAGAAGCGTCTGTGTTGGCAGACGAGTTTGTGTTGACGCACAAGAGTGTGTTTTCGGCTCAAACTGAGAGTAGAGCCACTGAGTTTCCTACCTTTAGTCCTAGTCGTCCAGCAGTAGTATGTCAAGCACGCCAGAAGAATGAGCGTCCATGTTTCTATTGTCATAAAGTAGGACATATGATTAATGATTGCTTCCTGCTTAAACGCAAACAAGGGATGCCTCTTCGTGTCAAGCCACCAACAGGTGTTGCTCTAATTCGTACGGTTGTGAGGTCTGCAACAAAACAGGTGCCTCAGGGTAACTGTAGTTTGAAAGTCTCAGTCCCCGACCGCAGTTATGAACCATTCATTTTCGAGGGGTTTGTGTCCCTAACGAATGACGAAGCGTCTCAGCGTCCGGTTAAAATCCTTAGAGATACTGGTGCGGCGCAGTCGTTTATATTGTCTGATGTGTTGCCCTTATCTGATGATACATACTGTGGTTCCAGTGTGTTAGTGCAGGGTATTGAAATGGGTTTTGTCCCAGTGCCATTGCACTTTGTGAAAGTACACTCTGAGTTAATCAGTGGAATATTCAGAGTGGGGGTACGCCCTATGTTGCCAGTGAAAGGTGTGACCTTCATAATGGGTAACGATATTGCCGGAGGAAAGGTGGTACCCGTATTGGAAGTATTGGATAAAAGTGACCACTCTCTCTCGAATGAGCTGGCACAGAATTATCCACATGTGTTCCCCGCTTGTGCTGTCACTCATGCTCAGGCACGACAAGAGGGTGATGAGAGAGATTTGTCGAACACTGTTCTGTTCAAAGAAGTTGATCAAGAGGATGGATTGTGTGATACCTCTGAGAAGCATGGACAGGTGCGCCCTGTTAATGCCAAGGTCTTGGCTATAACTGCATTCCCTGAACCTACCACCAGACGAGAGCTACGCCGCTTTTTAGGGATGGTTGGCTACTACCGTAGCTTCTGTAAAAATTTCTCTGCGGTAGTTGCTCCATTGACCGATTTGCTTAGTCCGGCTAGATCATTTGAGTGGTCCCCTGATTGTAAGAGAGCTTTTGAATCAGCGAAAGCACTCTTATGTAGTACACCTGTACTTGCTGCTCCTGATTTTGAACAACCGTTCAAACTTGAGGTAGATGCTAGTGCCAGAGGTGCTGGTGCTGTTCTACTGCAGCAGGACAAGAGTGGAGTGGATCATCCCGTTTGTTATTTTTCACGTAAATTTAATAAATGTCAAACAAACTATGCGACAATAGAACAAGAAGCTCTTGCTTTGTTGTTGGCTCTGCAATACTTTGAAGTATATATTGGTTCCAGTGCCCTACCCGTGATTGTATATACTGACCATAACCCCTTAGTTTTTCTCCACCGAATGTACAACCAGAACCAGCGCCTTATGCGTTGGGCGCTGATTGTACAAAATTATAATTTGGAGATCCGCCACAAAAAGGGTTCTGATAATGTGTTGGCAGATGCTTTGTCTCGTGTGTGAAAATGATTTCTGCATGTTTTGCAAGGTTGTTGCTTTGTTGGGAGTATTATTCATTGAAATACTGTAGTCGCAACCCCTAGGGTTGCTCTTTTAAGGGTGGGAGTGTTACGGATACAGTTATCCTGTGTGTGTGTATCCTGTGTGTGTGTTTCTTTTCTCTCCTTCTCCCCTCACAGGTGAAAATCATCACTCCCCAATCAGTCAACAACCAATCATCAATCAGAAGACACACCTCCTCCAATTTCCTGACCTATCACAGTTCCTTCCCCATGGTTTAAAAACCCCATTTGTTTGTTCTAGAGCTCAGCTCAGCTCAGCTCAATCTCTCTGTAAATGCCATGTCTGTAGGTCTCTGTGTTTCACTCTCGCTTTGTGTCGTAACCTCTCTTTTGTTTAAGCACCTCATAGCACTTTGTCATCACCTGTGAGTATTGTTTTTGGTTATGGTGTTTGTGTTTGATTGCTGGTGGAAAAGGGGGAAACCAAGACAAGTCGCCCATGGGCATACACTACCAGTAGGTGAACTTTGTTAAATACACTAGTTAGAACTGGGCGGACCACCCACTGTATTTTTGGTTAGTTAGTTAGCTGTTGTTAAAGTAGGCTAGTCTAGCTTAGGGGTGTTTTTGAATACTTATTGTTTCTTTCCTTGGGTCCAGCCCAGCCCCTTTTCCTGCTCCCCCCATTACCGTGTGTTTATAAATAAACCTAGAGTTTGACGGTAGATTTCAGTTGTCGTGCTTATTTCGTTCTCACTTTTCCTTTGTCACAATAATAATTTGCATGAGTTATGTTACGAGTCTCATTACCATCCCCCCTAGACTGTCGGGCCAAAAGGGATTCGTAACAGTTACGATAATGAGAATTTGGGGTGAACATGTTAGAATTCAGGCGAAAATATAAAATGTATTTAAAATAAGACATCATAAACTGAGCACCTTCGTCTTCAGAATGATACACTATATATACAAAAGTATGTGGATACCCCTTCAAATGAGTGGATTTGGCTATTTCAGCCAAACCATTTGTTGACAGGTGTATAAAATCGAGCAGACAGCCATGCAATCTCCATAGACAAACATTGACAGCAGAATGGCCTTAACGAAGAGCTCAGTGACTTTCAATGTGGCACCGTCATAGGAGGCCACCTTTACAACAAGTCAGTTCGTAACACTCCTGCCCTGTTAGTGCTTCCCTGGTCAACTGTAAGTGTTGATATTGTGAAGTGGAAACATTTAAGGAGCAACAACAGCTCAGCCACGAAGTGGTAGGCCACACAAGCTCACAGAACGGAACCGCTGAGTGCTGTGTCCTCAGTTGCAAATCTCAATACCGAGTTCCAAACTACCTATGGAAGCAACATCAGCACAAGAACTGTTCGTCGGGAGCTTCATTAAATGCATTTCCATGGCCGACCAGCGGCACACAAGCCTAAGATCACCATGCGCAATGCCAAGCGACGACTGGAGTGGTGTACAGCTCGTCACCATTGGACTCTGGAGCAGTGGAAAGATGTATTCTGGAGTGATGATTCACGCTTCACCATCTGGCAGACAAATCTGGGTTTAGCGGATGCCAGGAGAATGCTATTTGCCCAAATGCATAGTGCCAACTGTAAAATTTGATGGAGGAGGAATAATGGTCTGGAAAAAATGTTCATGGTTCAGGCCTCTTAGTTCCAGTGAAAGGAAATCACACTACAGCATACAATGACATACTAGATGATTCTGTGCTTCCAACTTTGTGGCAACAGTTTGGGGAAGGCCCTTGCCTGTTTCAACATGACCCCATGCACAAGGTGAGGTACATAAAGAAATGGTTTGTCGAGATCGTTGTGGAAAAACTTGACTGGCCTGCACAGAGCCCTGACCTCAACCCCATCGAACGATGAATTGGAACACAGACTGCGAGCCAGGCCTAATTGCCCAACATCAGTGCCCAACCTCATTCATGCTCTTGTACCTGAATGGAAGCAAGTACCAGCAGCAATGTCTCAACATCTAGTGGATAACCTTTTCCAGAAGAGTAGAGGCTGTTATAGCAGCAAAAGTGGACAAACTCCATATTAATGCCCATGATTTTGGAATGAGATGTTTGACGAGCATGTGTCCACATACTTTTGGTCATGTAGTGTAGTTCATTGTTGCAGAGGCATCATAGTTTTGCACCACAATTTTCTGCTAACATGGTTAAACTGGTTTTATGAGAATCACCCAGCAACTGTTGCAGACAGTCCCCACAGGGCACAGGCGTCAATTCAACGTCTATTCCATGTTGGTTCAACGCAATTGAATTGAAATGACGTGGAAACAATATTGATTCAACCAGCAATTCATTTGTCAGCCTTTGGAGTGGATACATCCCTTCTGACAGGTTTTCTGAGACTATGACAAGAAAAGTTGCACAAAGCATCATATCAGATCTGAAATAAAGTTTATTCAAGGTGTGGGTGTCTTTGTGAATGAAGCTGAATGTTTTTCTATTGAAATATCACAGCTATACAACGTTGCACATCATCCTCAAGATGATTTGTTTTCTACATTTGGAATATCAGTATTAGGAATGGCGGAAAGGGCACAAAACAAACTGAGTAGGACAAAGCCCTTAAGAATGAGGCATCACTATTTAAAGCTCTTTCATATATTCAACCTTTCGTTGCGCATTCTTTCCCTCTGCACACCATCACTGAGCTCCCATCAGACGAGAGGCAATGAGAACAAATGTACAGCCTGGAACATATAATCTCTTCTTGTTCCCTGGCTTTATGTTCCTTAAAAAAGACAGGGGTTCTATTTGACAGGCACACAAGTGCAAGGAACTGGCTTACCAAAGACTGGCTTACTTACCAAGACAAATGATTCTTGAAACCATATCGACTGATATTTGTATTCACACTCAGCCCCCACGTATCTCCCCTCCCCCGCACCTTCACCAACAACCACCAAGGGAGAGAAAGCCTATTCATATACCCTGGCTCAGATGTCTGTGTGAAGGGAGAAGCCGCCTGTTGAATCTCCCCTTCAAAGGACACTTCTGAGGGGGTTGTCCACTTTGGTGGCCTGGAGGTTATTTCTGGAGGAATAGAGGTGAAAGCTGTGGAGGCTAAGAGGGTAGTGCCTAACCGATCCTCCAAGTTTGTTATGTAAGGATGTATAAAAGTGTTGAGACTGAAGTTATGTAAGATACACGTCACCTGCTCTGTCGGACACAAGGACCCATGGAACACCACTTCTCTCTGTGAAGTTGTTTAAACTTCAAAACTCAAAGACTGAGGTGGTTCATGTTAGGGAGCTATCTAGTCTATGTGGGGCGGCAGGTAGCTTAGTGGTTAGAGTGTTGGACTAGTAACCGGAAGGTTGTAAGATCGAATCCCCAAGCAGACAAGGTACAGATCTGTCCTTCTGCCCCTGAACAGGTAGTTAACCCACTGTTCCAAGGCCGTCATTGAAAATAAGAATTTGTTCTTGACTGACTTGCCTAGTTAAGTAAAGGTAAAACAAGTCAAGTAGGAATGGATGAGCATATTGTGCTGTCAATGGTTGACCATTGATGGTAGTCAGTCAATTGCTCAGTCATATGCCTGGAGAGATCAGTGGAACAGACCCAGCTCACAAGGTGGCAGTCTCATTGTTCTAGAATTGCCTTTCCTTGCCTGTCTCCTTTCTCCCCTGTCTACAGAGATAAACTGGCAGAGGTAGCCCAAAGATAATGACATTTAATCTGATTCCCTGATGCTCCCTGATTTCTGGAGGTTCTGAGAAACACCACCCTGGCCTGACAGAGAGATGGACGAGGGGCGCATCTCAGCCAGGTCCTCTGGCCTGCCGTCTGGTCAGATAGGGTCATGATGCTATTGCCTCTCCCACCCTTCTTAAGCCATGTGTGAAGCATGCCACAACATCCGAGACAATAAGCTACAGTGAGGGGATGGGCGGATAGCAGCGCCTCGTAATCCAGGCTGTTTCTATCTCCTTTTTCTTCAATCGCCTCATCAGGAAGAAATGGGGAATGAATAGAGTAGCAGACAGTTTCTCGGGCAAAGACCAGAGATCTGTCTCGTGTTTCTGGAGTGTTTTCTCCATTTGTGTTTGATGTTTTTATACGTCTAAAGTCTAATAAAGTGCTCAAAGGGAAAAAAATGGTCTAAATGTGCTGCGAGTAAAAGATTGTCCAGCTTTTTCTTCTGTGTTTTGTCCTCTGAAAGCAAAAATACTTTATCCTTTCTACTCCTTTAGAAATCGTACTAGAATTTACAACACTTCCAACTATTTCGATAGATTACATTATTTTACTGGGTGAAAGGCTGAAATACTCATGTCATCCCCATGGAAATCATTTTGGTATCATTTGCTGTTTATGACTACATTATTTTCCACTGTACAATCAGGGTATGGCATGATGGACCGTACTTGTACTGTTCACCCTTGTCCTCAACTGCTGGATAAGGCCCTGAGTGTTTAAGAACACCGTGTTGTTTCTTTAATAACACATCTATAGAGAAACACTTTCTGTGGAGAAACACATCTATAGAGAAACCCTTTCTATGGAAACTCTTTCTATGGAAACTCTTTCTATGGAAACTCTTTCTATTAGCCATCAACACTCCAGATCTTTATCTGACTGGCAGGACTTGGAGAGTGAAGAATGCTACACGCTTTTGGCACTTCACAGGCAGGAGACAGACTACACTACGATTCATGAATAAACCATCACAAACTGATGCCATAACGCAGATATGGAAATCCATACATGTAATGGGAATCGACGTTTACTTACAGATATTACAGAGCGAGCATGTACACGAGGAAAGACATTGGCATAAAGGGTGATAGCTAATCTTCAATAGTAGAATATTTTACAACGTGTACTGGTAATCACAGAAGTGATAGGCCAAACTGGTAATGAGGTGAGTAATAATGTAAGTAATTGTCAGAGGACATGAGTCAAAAAAGGACTGAATAAAAGAACATGACCAAGATACTTAGCTGTACTTACAGTTCAAAGGACGTTGTGTACAGACTGAAATGGCCCTATGAGTCACCCTGTGATAGGAGCAGCAGTGTGCTGGGATCATTTATTTCATAATACCTCATCTCATGATACCTAAACTAGCCTTATTTGTATGTATTATATGCATGATGACTCATCTTTGTTATTCATTACTAGGGTAAAACCGAGGCTCTGGCATTTTTTCTTTAAAGAATTCCAGGGCCTTTCAGAGGAGGATCTGTGTCCTCTCCTTCTCTCATTTTCCAGGACAATCCAATCTTTCTTTCTTTCTTTCTTTCTTTCTTTCTTTCTTTCTTTCTTTCTTTCTTTCTTTCTTTCTTTCTTTCTTTCTTTCTTTCTTTCTTTCTTTCTTTCTTTCTTTCTTTCTTTCTTTCTTTCTTTCTTTCTTTCTTTCTTTCTTTCTTTCTTTCTTTCTTTTCCCTCTCTCTCTCTCTTCTCTTTTAAATGGAAACTTTGGGATTTTGGCAATGAGGCCCTTTATTTACTTCCCCAGTCAGAACTTGTGAATATCATTTGTGTGTCTCTGTGTCCAGTATGAAGGACGTTAGTGGTTGTTTGCGAGCCAATGCTAACTCATTTCCAAAATCCTGAAGTATCCCTTTAAGGTTGTCTAAGGAATATTGACTGTCTACTTATGACTGAGATCAGTATATTGACACCCTCAGTGGTTGTTGTTGTTCAGTGCTGGAGACCTGTCATTCAGGGACAGGAGATTGAAAACGGCACAAAACTGGATCAGCAAAAACTTCTCCTGCAGACATTGGCAGATCTGCAGTTGCTCACTGTTAGTTGAGTAATGTGCCTCAATCATGATGAGCTCGCCATGTGTGGTACATTGCTCTCCTAACAATGAGCTGGTGTAGCATTTTTACATGATGTGTAGCATTATAGCACCAAAGGGAGGAACCTCACAGGGAATTCCATGGCAAGGAACCACACTTTCCTGCTGTACCTCGCTGAGTCCATTGTCAATTAGCTATATAGAAATGGCAAACAATAATGGGACCGTTGTTAAGTCTGTCTAGTGTTGGTGGTTTTCCAACACGGTGGTGTAATTTATTGTTCTGCATGTAGCAGATGTTGACTGCAGAATGCAGTGTGATTTCTTGAGCTTCAGTTGACTATTGCCACAGTGTATGAATGCTTCAGGGAAATTGTGAAAGGTTGATATGAGGAAAGATCCACTAACCCAAGAAGGATACAATTATACACAGCACACTAATCAGTGTGGGACACAAGGCACATTATATATTTGCTCATTCATTGCACAATTGATGAAAACAATCATTGCTCAAGTCTAATGCTGTTTTTTCAATATGGTAATTACTTGCTGACATACTTCTGTACATATAGTGTATGTGGACACCTCTTCAAATTAGTGGATTCGGCTATTGCAGCCACACCCGTTGCTGACAGGAGTATAAAATCAACTACACAGCCATGCAATCTCCATAGACAAAACATTGGCAGAAGAATGGACTTACTGAAGAGCTCAGTTACTTTTCAACGTGGTACTGTTATAAGATGCCACCTTTACAACAAGTAAGTTGGTCAAATTTCTGCCCTGTTAGAGCTGCTCCGGGTAACTGTAAGTGCTGTCATTGTGAATAGGAGCGACAATGACTCAGCCGCGAAGTGGTAGACCACACAAGCTCACAGAACGGGACCGTTTGGAACTCACTATTGTGTTCTAACCTGCCTCTGGAAGCAACATCGGCACAAGAACTGTTCATTGGGAGCTTCATGAATTGGGCTTTCATGACCGAGCAGACACACACAAGCTTAAAATCACCATGCGCAGTGCAGTGCCAAGCGTTGGCTGAAGTGGTATAAAGCTCGCCGCCATTGGACTCCGGAGCAGTGGAAACGTGTTCTCTGGAGTGATGAATCACAATCCACCATCTGGCAGTCTGATGGAGGAATCTGGCCAGGAGAACGCTACCTGCCCCAATGCATAGTGCCAACTGTAAAGTTTAGTGCAAGAGGAATATTGGTCTGTGCCTGTTTTTCATGGTTTGTGCTTGGCCCCTTAATTCCAGTGAAGGAAAACCTTAACGCTACAGCATAAAATTACATTCCAGACGATACTTTGCTTCCAACTTTGTGGCAACAGTTTGGGGAAGGTCCTTTCCTGTTTCAACATGACAATGCCCCCGTGCACAAAGTGAGGTCCATATAGAAATGATTTGTCGAGATCTGTGTGGAAGAACTTGACTTGCCTGCACAGAGCCCTGATCTCAACCCCATCGAAGACCTTTGGGAAGAATTGGAACGCTGACTGCAAGCCAGGCCTAATCACCCAACATCAGTGCACGACCTCACTAATGCTCTTGTGGCTGAATGGAAGCAAGAAAGCCAGAAGAGTGGAGGCTGTTATGGCAGCAAAGGGGGGACCAACTCCATATTAATGCCCATGATTTTGGAATGAGATGAGCTCCACATCCTTTTGGTCATGTAGTGTACTTCTTGCATACTTCTGGCAATGTGCAAGATAACTTGAAATTAAAAACGAACTTTGAAATTAAATCACCTCTATGTTTTCCTTGTAATACGATTTCAGAAAGTTTTCGATTAAATAAGTGAATTTCTTGAACCTGAGTAAATATGATTTAATCACCAAATCCCTGTTAATTCCATTTATTCTGGCAGTTATTAAGAAAGCAGCAGTATGCATGTGGCTGGCTGAGGATCCATGTTTATCCACCTGGCTGGGTTGGCTGTCCTGCACCTCACCTGGCTACTGGTCTTCCTCTCACGCCAGATGTGGACTTAGTCACGGCCACGGAGAATAGCCCCCGCTGAAGGTGAACCTGGCTGCAATCAGGTAGGTTGTTGGTGTTTTTGAGGTTAGAGGAGTTGCAGTACTCTGTCCCATTGAAGTGTTACCAGTGTGTGGACTGTAAATAAATAAAACGAAGAGGTGATTTAATTTCAATGTTTATTTTTAATTCCCGTAGTGTTGGGCTTCTTGCTTGGATGAAGCTCAGGTTTTGTATTATGTCTCGATCCAAACTTTCACAATCGACACACACATTGCATGCGGACTGTTCCTTAAACGTGCACATGATTATGTGTCAATTAGCGTGGATGTGTTTAACTATACTATAGACTATAAGTCCCCACAAGAATAGTATTCTTTTTTTGGGGGGGACCAACTGCGGACATGTTGTCAAAGGTCAAATGCTATTTCTAGTGGTTTTAGGATTA